>NC_056730.1:195456585-195581585 GCF_019279795.1 Protopterus annectens
TGTGTAGTGAGTGTGAATAACTTCCAAATCATTAATCTCCACACACACACACACACACACACACACACACACACACACACACACACACACACACACACACACACACACACAGACACAGGTTTGTCAGTACTGACATGCATGGGTTCATTGCTTCACAGGTGTGTAGTGGTTGACTGTACCAGAAGGCTGTGCAAGGCTAGGCAAAGGGTATACCTTGGAATCAGGCCACATGACAATGGTCTGCAGTGTGGCTCAGGGGTGTAGTTCCTGGATTGGCCCACACAGTTGGGGATTGTATTTACCATCCACTCAACTAGGTTACTATTGTGGGTGGCCCGTGCTGTGAATGCTTTCCATGTACGTGTTCTATATTCCATAACATGGACAGTGTTTGGGATGTGCACATGTCCCACATGCATGTTCTGTGACATGTGGAAGTGTACCTGGGGTGTCTGGGGCATTTTTATGTGGACAGATTGTTATCATCTTATGTGGCATTCCTGACCTCATGTGGTGAGAACTGGCAATGGAACTCAGGTTGATCCTGCACCTACAGTGACAGCATGGTACAGGTATTCACTGGTGTTAGTGGAATCTGTCCATACAGAGCATGTGTATAAGGCATGGTATGCCTTTGTGGGTTATATTTGCTGACTCTACAGTTTTTGCAGGTGTCCAGTGGGAAACATAGCAAAGGACCACTGTAAGCAATTATTTGCCTATTGTAGGGATGGAACAGGGTGCCATGTCCTGTGTAATCCACTCAATCACACCATGGTTGGTATCTGTGGGCAATATGCAGGGAACTACCAACATAGTGGTTGTTGCCTAGCCAAGTGTGTTTGTGTATGAGACAAGGGTGGAGAATGTTCTCTGGGTAATACAAGGTTTGCCTATATTGTTCCCCAATACATAATGTCACATGTAGGGGTATGGATTGTCTACACAAGCTGTTTGGCATCTGTTGTCCAATGAGATCTGTTATTACACAATCACAGCTACCTCAACATAGGATACTGATGACAAACACACACACACTTGACAGTGCTGAGATTCAAACTCCTACCTAGGTATGTATTGCTACTACAGTGTACTGCATTTATTGCATGTGCCACAGAGTTTATAGGGCTACTCTTTCCCCAAAGGTGCATTTCAAGGGGAATGACATCAGCAGGCTTGCCAACGTATGGCAATGGAAAGTGTAGTGACTGTGAATGGCCTCAAAAGCATTGATCTCTACACAGACAAACACACACACAAATAGAGTTTCACAGTTGCCATGTCTGGGATTAGAACTCCTACCTAACTAATACATCACACTATAGCATTATGCAGTTATAGCACGTGCCATGGAGATTATAGAGCTAGTCATTCCCCAAAGGTACATTTCAAGGTGAATGACATCAGCAGGCTTGCCAAAGTTGGGCAATGGAAAGTGTAGTGACCGTGAATGTCCGCAAAAGCATTGATCTCTACAGAGACAGACAAACACACACACAGGGGCTCACAGTTGCCATGTCTGGGATTAGAATTCCTACCTAACTAGTACATCACAGTATAACTTTACACAGTTAGAGCATGGGCCACGGAGCTTATAGAAATACTTCTTCCCCAAAGGTGTATTTCAAGGTGAATGACAACAGCAGGCGTCCCAAAGTAGGGCAATGGAAAGTGTAGTGACTGTGAATGGCCACAAAAGCATTGACCACTACACAGACACACAACCCAACACACACACACACACACACACACACACACACACACACACACACACACACACACACACACACACACACACACACACAGTCTCACAATTGCCATGTCAGGGATTAGAACTCCTACCTAGCTAGTACATCACACTATAGCATTGGGTAGTTATAGCACGTGCCACAGAGCTTATAGGGATACTGTTTCCTCAGAGGTGTATTTCAAGGTGAATTACATCAGCAGGCTTGCCAAAGTAGGGCAATGGAAAGCGTAGTGACTGTGAATGGCCACAGAAGCATCAATCCCTACACACACACACACACACACACACACACACACACACACACACACACACACACACACACAGTCTCACAGTTGCCATGCCTGGGATTAGAACTCCTACCTATCTAGTACATCATACTACAGCATTACGCAGTTAAGGTACGTGCCACAGAGCTTATAGAACTACTTCTTTCCCAAGGGTGTATTTCAAGGTGAATGACATCAGCAAGTTTGCCAAATTTGGGCAAATGAAAGTTTAGTGAATGTGAATGGCCACAAAAGCATTGATCCCTACACAGGCAGACCAACACACACACACACGCGCACACACACACACACACACACACACACACACACACACACACACACACACACACACACACACACACACAGAGTCTCACAGTTGCCATGTCTGGGATTAGAATTCCTAACAAACTAGTACATCACCCTAAACATTACACAGTTATAGGACACGCGATGGAGCTTATAGGGCTACTCCTTCTCCAAAGGTGTATTTCAAGGTGAATGACATCAGCAGGATTGCTAAAGTAGGGGAATGGAAAGTGTAGTGACTGTGAATAGCCACAAACGCATTGATCTCTACACACACACACACACACACACACACACACACACACACACACACACACACATGCCATGTCTGGGATTAGAAATCCTACCTAACTAGTACATTACACTATAGCATTACACAGTTATAGCACACACCACAAAGTTTATAGGGCTACTCTGTCCCCAATGGTGTACTTCAAGGTGAATGACATCAGCAGGCTTGCCAAAGTAGGGCAATGGAAAGTGTAGTGACTGTGAATGGCCACGAAAGCATTGATTCCTACACACATACAAACACACACAGTCTCACATTTGCCATGTCTGGGATTAGCACTCCTACCTAACTAGTACATTACACTATAGCAATACACAGTTGTAGCATGCACCACAGAGATTATAGGGATACTCCTTCCTCAAAGGTGTATTACAAGGTAAATAACATCAGCAGGCTTGCCAAAGTAGGGCAATGGGGAGTGCAGTGTGTGTGAATGGGCCATAAACCATTTATTTGGAAGCACACACACAACACTCAGTCACACACAGGTTTACATTTAACAGGAACGTGTATACTACTGCTAGATGAATAATGACTTGTACAGTCATGTTATACAGTTATCACAAGCACCACAGACACTGTAGTGCTGAGGGATACCAGAAGCAAATGTCTGCAGTGATTGACATTTGCATATCATGTGGTTTTAGCCAATTGGATGTGTGCTGAGTGGGACAGTCCTCATGATGGGAAGCTGTTTGTCACTGTCTGTCACTCTCTTCCACACATCTATGTATGTGTAGGTTTCGCCTATTATAGTGTGCTGTCCTTGGATATATGTGTGTATTCCTATGCGATGTGTGTGCAAAGCACGACTGGTGTGCAATGTGGAGTGTGTGCACAAACATCTGCAACTGTCAGATAGTATAGTCCACTGTTGTTGCCAAACATGGGTTTCATTCTGTAAGTGTGAGAGCATGCCCAGTATGACCTTTCAGTATTTTTTGTCAGACATGGGCTTTGTTTCTCTAAGTCTGGGAGCATGCCCAATATGACCTTCTGTACTGAATGTGTGAATCCATTCCAGGTAGGTTGTACTCCAGTGCAGGATTCTGTGTTCTACTCCTACAGCTAGCAACCTGTTCCTGCAGAATATCTGTGGATCGGTTGACATTATGGGGTCACAATGGGCAAACGATAGGGGGATACTGTAACTAATTGTGTCTGTGCTGCTTCTGCTACATGGTTTTGGTGTTAGCAGAGATATTCAGACATATGTACTGTTTTACACTGTGATGTTTTATGTCATCAAGTACTGACAGGTATACATATCTTCTTGCAGTAATTTCCTGGGGAACACCAGGTGAGTGACATTGTGTTCAGTATTGTAGTCTGCAGCCTACATATTCTTGCACAATCATGCCATTCTGGAGGGGGAGCTGCAGACACTTGCTGATGTCTCTGTGTAAATGGTTCAGCACCTTGGTTCTGTGGTGGCTGAGGATCCCATGCTTATACATCCATTGACGTGACAATATGGCCATATCCTGCTGTGGGCATAACTCACAGCTATACAAATTCATACAGGTTACCCAGAGGCAGGGCTCATATTTCTGGTCATTACCCCTCCACATTGTGGTTTACAAGCAGGTTTGTAGCCACCCATTCCTGTGCTTGCAGGCAGGGATAGTATTTGCACACATCTGAGATTCAACATCACACACTACATGGCATCCATGCTTCTACCCCACCTCTGTTATTCTAGCCTCTTCCGAACATTATGCAAATGTTATCTGATAAGTATCCCTATAAGTATCACTTCATCCCAGCAGTATTTAGGGATTGGTTCACAGTTCATGAAGTAGGACATGGTGGACATGCTACTGGGATTTGTCAACATGGCCTTGCATTTGTGTTCTGTGGGCTGCGTTATGTTGTTATTTGGGAGTCCATGAGATAACATACATTGGCAGTACAGGTGAGACACAGGCATTTGACAGAGGACTGTAGGAAATTTGGTAGTGATGCAGGCCATATGTAGCAGGCTGGTGCATTGTGTCACTCCTACAGTCTCAGACTGCAAGCCACTATATTCCCCTGGGGTGACAGGGTAGGTGTGCAAGGTGTTAATGTCAATAGTTTCTGCCCTTATTGATCCATTGATGTGGATGCTGGCAGGGTGCTGCTTGAAGCTAGTGGCACACCTGCATGGGACATCTCTTCAGCATGCTGCCTTCTTTGGTGATTCCCATACAGAGGTGGGGGTCATATTGTACTCATTCCCAACAGCAGGAATAAGACCTGTGAGGTACATGTGGCTGATGGTGGGGTGCCCTTGGTGCATGTGTGCTATAGAAACTACTTGCAGCTGATTCACAGATGTACGTGGGGCATTCCACTTATGCTGGCTTGTGGCAGGACATCGGCAGCATCTCAGTACTTCATACATGTGCCTTTTGTCATCTGCCAGATTGGCCAGACAACATCAGTATTCCATACTACACAGCCAACTAATGTGCTGCTAACCTGTATGTACAATTCCAAAGGTATGCCCATTTGACAGTAACATTTTATACACTTTCTGTCTAGGGTACATCCACCTGTGTACTGTTGTATGTCTGGGCCCACATTCATACCATGTCCATCTTTCGGATGGTAACAGATATTACATCCAAACAATTAGTATGTATTACTGCTGGAATGTGTCTTGTTGTGTCATTGTGTTTGGCACTGCAGTTGTGAGAACTTGGCCCTGTCATCAACAGTACTGGCCATTGGCCACCTAGACACAACTCTCCATGCCTACATGCTGACCACTTTCACACAATATACAACACACACAAACCTAACACACAGAGCCCTGCATATTGTACACATGCTACAAGCTATCCTGCTACTTTGGCCAGCTCAGGTAATCTGTGCTCCACTGTTATTATACTTACACATGCATGTTACTACATTTCTACATAGGATTGTGGGGGGCACACCTGACAACTGTAAACATTTGCTATGACTGTATTGGTATTTCAGGTACTCCATTTCATTCTGTATTCTGACCTATCATGCAGACTAGAGGCATATCAGTGTACTACAGTTCTTAGGTTTTATTGACCTACATTTCAGTTTCAAACTTCTTACCCTTCAAAACTAACATCCCACTGCCTGATCTGTTGTAGTCTGTCTGTGTAGGCCTGGAGGGGGGACTGTTCTCCATAGCGATCAATCAGAGGCCTTAGCACAGTCAATCTTTGTGTTTGCCTATACTGACATGCATGTGCATGTCCTATGGTCACACATTTGGCCCACCACATGTCCTACAGTGGGTTTTGCCACCTTGTCTAGTACTGCCTACTATGTTGACACCAGTATTTGTTAAGGATTTCATGCTGCCGATATAGGTGTCTACTATCTGTTGGCATCCCATTCAGCCACCCGATTCAATATCATGCTCACATCTATACCATAGATACAGGTAGAAGAACATACGACTACATTCACCAATTGATAGTGAGTGTGACTTACCTTGTGGCTGTGCCAGTATTGAGGATGGTGCTGGAGAGATGACTATGTCAGACGCACATACTACACTCCCTATACATGGTTAAGCACAGATAGTGTCATGTTTGTCATCCATTTTGCTGAATGTGCGAGTCGGAGTGAGGTGTCATTGCCTGGGTTCCTACCGTGTCATTGTATGTGTTATGCGTTGCCTCTTTGCCAAGGCCTGGGCATACTGGGTATGCCTCCTTCTGCCTACTGGGGCAGGCTCAGGTTGTTCCTCCTCTGAGTCACTCTGTGCCTATGCAGGCCTTGGCAATGGTGGGTGGCTCTGTGGCCCTGCCCCATGCTGTTTCTGCTGCAGCAGTTTACACAGGATCATATTGAGTAGCATGGCACATACAAAGACAACGTGGGTTCATGTAGCTGGTGAGTACCTCAAGGCTCCACCGGATATGTCCAGGCACTGGAACCGTGACTTGAGCATCCCAAACACATGTTCTAGTATGATTCTGGTCTGTGCATGTGCCTCATTATGGAGTTCTTGTTGAGGTGCGTGTGCATTTCTGATGGGTGTCATCAGCCACAGCTCCAGTGCGTAACCAGCATCCCCCCACTAGGTGGCCATATAGGATGTCCCCATTGGCAAATCTCTGATACAACTGTATCATATGCCAGATGTGGGAGTCCTGATAGCTTCCAGGGCTGCCAGCACACACATTCATTATAATACCCTGGGCATAGCACACAACCTGGCAGTTGATGGAGGGGAAGCCCTTGTGGTTTATGTAGACTCTACACCGCTCACCAATTGGTGCTTTGATATATATGTGCATGCAGTCTATAGCACCCACTACCTCAGGGTATTCTGCTATTTGGTGGAAGAGATGCATATTGCTGGTCAATGCCTCACGGGTGTTGAGGAAATATATGTGCTCACCGGCATGTGCTGACATGGCATCCAGGAACTGGTGGAGTACCCTGGATGCTGATGCCTGTGAGATTCCCATGATATCCCCAGTTGGCCTTTGAAAGGTATCTGTGGCTAGTATTGTTAAGCCTACACATACCTTGGTATCCACTGGGATGGGTTCCTCTCTGTTGGTTCTGTGTGTGAGGCATGGCTGGCACAGCTCAACAATTTGCTGTAGGAGGTCCCTGTCCACCCTATAGCACTCCACTATCTCCAGCTCATGTAGCCCCTGGTAGGTTACCCTGGGTCTGTACACTCTTCTCCTTCTCCTCACTGTGGGTTGGTCATCAGCATTCTCATCCTCACCACCCTCAGCCTCTTCCACATGTTGATTTATGAGAGCAAATGCAGCCCCTATCATTTTGCTGCTTTTGTTAGGTAATATTTACCCATTTGTGTACACCGGTGGTGTAGAGTTTGTGGGAAAAACAGAGGGAAAGGTGTTTGCATAGTTTATAGAAGTGTGCTGGGCTGGGTTGGGCTGCTGCCTGTGCAATTGGCTAATTCTGATACATTTCACCTGTCAGCTATGCTAGTTCTCCTTGATTACCTTCCTACTGCTGTTTTCCCTTCCCATTGCCTTTCTGTTTAAGCCCAGAGGGGTGCCACAGAAACCCAGTGCTCACATGTGAATGGAGTTGCTATTTCCTGGTTTAATTTTTTTTTAATTTAAATCCCGTTGTGCGGGGTGCACACCCATTTAGGCAATGTAATGTGTGCTTGGCAGCTTCAGACACACCCCATTCCTTAGCTCTGCTAGGTTAAGGGCACACCCGAGCCACAGAGCTCCAATAAGCTTACAGTATATCTGACACACCGCTCTATGATGTCAGCTAATTCTTAGGCTTGCACCATGGTTTTCCTGCACCTCCACAGTTGGGTGCAGGCTAGCCATGAGGGGAGATTGGTGATTCAGTATCATTCCCCTCATTTGCATAGGATTGCCTGCTAATGCCTAGTTATAAGTCTGACACTGAACTTTCCCCCTTAGCAACCACTATTCACTGGCCTTGTTGTTTTATGCCTGCCACTGACTATAATGGCAAAATTGTGATTTTGCATAAAAAGCATATTTCAAGGTTTTAGTTTTATTTTCGGGCCGAATCCATTTGCGCGCTGCTGCCCTAAGCTTAAACGACCGAAATCGGCCAAAAAAAAGTGATTTTTTGTTATTTTGAAACTGCTTTCCATGCCAATGACCATATATTTAGCCATTAGCATGCTTGCCACATTATATACAACCTTTATTTGGAGTTGTTATGGCTCCGTTTTATAGTTTGCAGAAATGTACTTGGTTACTAACCCAGTACATTTCTGCAGGTTACACTAATCCTGCACGGATGGCTGGCAGCTTTCTAGATCACTAATTCACCTCATATGCATGGTTTTCACCTGCAAGTGGGGTTATCAGCATGACGTGAATTAGCAATTCAGCAAGCAGGCAGGTATTCGTGCAGGAATAGTGTAACCTGCAGAAATGTATTTAGTTACTAGCTAAGTACATTTCTGCAAAGAAGAAAATGGAGGCATGACAGCCTCGAATAAAGCATGCATTCCATTTATTAAGCATCCCAATTGCCAAATACATGGCCATTGGCATGAAAAATAGTTTTAATTTTTTTAAATAAAGCTTTTTTTTGTCCGATCTTGGCAATTTAAGCATAGGGCAGTGGCGTGCAAATGGGATCTTGCCGGAAAAAAAAAAAAAAAGTGGAAAAATCAATTTTGACAGAAATCTCCATTTTGCCATTATAGTCAATGGCTTGCAGAATGAAAACAATACCGGGGAATACTGGTTGCTAAGGGGAAAGGCTGTGTAAGTGTAGTAACTCTGGAATAAGGCAGTGGTGTATGCAAATGAGGGGATTTATAGGATTTATACTGAATCACAAATTTCTTCTAAGTGTGATACTGCACCTAGCTGTGTAGGTGCTCTAACACCACCGTGTAGACAACAGGAGAAGCAGCTAACATGAAAAGGGGTGTGTCATGCTTGCTATAAGCACATTGGTGCTCAGTGGCCCATATTTGCCCTTAGCTAAGCACAGCAAAGGAAGGGGGTGAGTCTGAGGCTGTATTTTCTTATTCCAAGAAATGCAGAGGATGTTCATGTCCAGGGAGAGACAGTTCTACTTAAAACTGTTTACTTTAGCTAAACAGGTGTGCGCAGCATGCACCAGGCCTAAAAAAAAACAAAAAAAAAAAAACCACACAGGCGATAGTAAAACTGTTTACATTTGAGGACCAGGAATGCATGGCATGTATCAGGGCTTAAATGAGCAGGAAATGGGAAGGGGAAACAGCAGAAGGAAGGTAATCAAGGAGAACTGCCATAGCTGACAGGTGGAATGTATCAGAATCAGCCAATTACACAGGCAGCAGCCCAGCACACTACTAAAAACTATGCAAACACCTTTCAGTCTGTTTTTTCCCACAAACTTTGCACCACTGGTGTACATATTCAGGGGAACTTTAAACTGACAAAACTAACTAAACATGTTAGGGGCTGCTGTTGCTTTGATTTATCAGTATGTGCTAGAGACTGAGGATGGTGAGGAGGATAATGCTGACAACCAACTCAGACTGAGGAGGAAGAGAAGAGTGTTCAGATCCAGGGTAACCTACCAGGGGCTACATGATCTGGAGATAGTAGAGCACTACAGGGTGAACAGGGACATACTTCAGCAACTTGTTGAGCTTTGCCGGCCTCACCTCAGACCCAGAACCAACAGAGGGGAACCCATCCCAGTGGATACTAAGGTATGTGTAGCCTTAAGAATACTAGCTACAGGTACTTTTCAAAGACCAACTAGGGATACCATGAGGGTCTCACAGGCATATGTGTCCAGGATACCCCACCAGTTCCTGGATGCCATGCTATTGCATGCCGCTGAACACATTTACTTCCCCAGCACCTGTGAGGAGAGGATATGTGTCTTTTCCACCATATAGCAGAAAACCCAGAGGTACTGGGTGACATAGACTGCACGCACATCCACATCAAAGCACCACCCAGTGACCAGGGTAGGGTCTATCTAAACCGTAAGGGCTTCCACTACATCAACTGACAGGTTATGTGTGATGCCCAGGGCATTAACATGAATGTGTGTGCTGGCAGCCCTGAAGCTATCACTGCTCCCACATCTGGCATTCATCACAGCTGTACCAGGCATTTGCCAGTGGGGACAGCCCATACGGCCTGCTTGTGGGGGATGCTGTCTACGCACTGGTGCCGTGGATGATGACACCCATCAGAAATGCACACACACCCACACAAGAATGCCATAATGAGGCATACTCACAAACCAGGATCATTACAGAGCATGTGTTTGGGATGCTCAAGTCACAGTTCTGCTGCCTTGACATATCTGGTGGAGCCTTGCAGTACTCTCCAGCCGCATGTGCACACATGTTCATAGTATGTGCCATGCTACACAATATGATCCTGCAGAAACAGCTGCAGCAGGAACAAATTGGGGAAAGGCCACACAGCCCTCCACCATTGCCAATGTCTCCTCAGGCACAGAGGGGCTCAGAGGAGGAACATCCTGAGCCTGACCCTGTAGGCAGATGGACGCATGCCCAGTATGCCCTGTCCCTGGCAAAGAGGCAATGCATAGCACATACACTGTCACTGTAGGACACAAGGGACTGATCTCTCTCTCTGACTTGCACACACAGTGAAATGGATGCCAAGCAACACACCACCTATACCCTACCATGTACAGGCAGTGTACTGTGTGCATCTGACATAGTCAGCCCTCAAGCACCATCCTCACAGCAGCCTCAGGCACAAAGTCTCCTTAACAAAATTAATGAATGGAGTGGAATGTTCTGAGAGAATATCTATGGTATTGATTCAAGCATGCAACAGAATGGTGTGGCTTACTGAGATAGCAACAGACAACTGACAGCTCTGTGGGACAGCAGGAAGTGTATTCCCCATACTGGCCTACCCACACCATGCAGTACCACTCTAGTTGACAAATACCACTGCAGTATATGTGGTGAGCAAAATAACTGGGGGGATCATAGGTCACATGCATGGATGTCAAAGTGGGGGTCCCATACCTACCCCCAGCCTCATCCACAGATTTGCTGTAGAAAACCATACCAAAAATGCCTGGTAAAGGCCCCCACATGGCGACATCCATGAAATCTCCACCTACAGACTTTTACACATTGATATCACAGCAGGTCTGGCAGTGACAGTATGGCTTTGAAGGGTAGGAAGTCTGAAACTATAAGTGTCTATGCCAGAACAATCTGACCTGTGGTTGATACTGTTATGCCTGCAGTCTGAAACATAGAGTACACCACTATGCTACATGGGACCAAATGTTAAGCAAATATCAGCACAATCACTTCAAATGTGTATTGTGTACAGATGTGTCTCCCCCCATAGTCCAATAGAAATGCAGTAACATGTCCCTAGCCTTAAGCAGCATCCAGCCATCAACTGGAATGATGGCTCATCACAAACAGAAAGCAATTGTCAGTAACTCCCACAGTCAACTTACTGGTCCCATCCCAGGGTTGTCACTGCTGGCAGCCTGGGAACATATGATCAGCAGAATGCACTGCCTTGCTACAGATGGCCTGCATCTGTCACACCTGGCCTACAGGCCTGTGCCAAATGCCCATGCCTCATCCACAGTGCCCTGTTAGGGAGTGTCATAGGGTCCATAACACCAACATAACACAGTTTAAAAAAGGCAAAGAAAGGCCATGTTACTAACTGCTAGGAGAAAACCTGCCAGTGTCAGAGAGCTAGAAATCTGGCCAAAGCCATCAATAATGGGGTGTAAAAGGTCCAAAGAGAAGGACACCTTTGAACTACTACTCTAATAATGTAATACAGTTGATGGAATGATTGTAGTAGCATGAATGTTTGATGGGTATGAAGTCAGAAACTGCAATGTCAAATGTCAGTAATATCTGACATCAACCCTGCGTGACTTGCAAAATACTTTTCCTTGAAAACTGCACTCATTTGCGTAACCAAGATATACGAGTCATGAATGTGGACATTCTGTGATATTCTGTACAGTCGACAGGCAGGGCTAGGCATTTAAACATGGGAATGCACTCATTGCAGGCAGTCCTAACCCTGGAAGATAGTGACATGGGGAGTAACACACCCTTCCCTGATCACTCATCCTATGCAACATCTTGACCACAAAATGTGTCCAGTCAAGCAACATGAGGTGGGCCATACATATATGACACGCAAACATACACCTCCAGGCTGGTCAAACAGTCTGACACACACAAAACCCTCCAAGTGCAGTCAACCTTTGAACAGACCCCTATTTAAAGCACTGGTAAACATATCTGACCTAGGACCCCCCATATATTATCCCCTACAAATCTATCCTGAGTCTGCCTGTCACCCTGATCCTAACTGACTTATATTACTCAACTGTGGACTTGAAATCAGATCAGACCAGAACAGAAATCCACAGAGATTCCACCATTGTAATATATCACCAAGGTGCTGAACTGTTTCCACAGCTCCAGCAGTCAATTGCTCATAGGCAAACATCTCAGCAGGCTGGATTGTGCAAGAAAGCATAGGACTTGGTCCATAATTTTGGTGTGTGCATCATCCACCCTGTATTCCTCTGGTAAATCACTGTGATGATCTGAGGAGGTATGTCATGAGGTGCTGAAACAATACATGACAGTGTCAAACACCGTATATATCAGATGTCTGCTAAGATAAGCCCTGTAAACCTAACAACCCATACATTACTGAGACAAATAGTCACAATCATCATATATCCCATTGTCCACACATTTTGATAGGCTATCTCTAGATATCCTGCACCAACAGGTTGAGAGGTATGGCTGTAGCACAAAACAAACTGAAGTGGAGTACAACAATCTCTGGAATGGAGCCCCACATGTACTATAGAAGGTCACCCTGGGCATGCTCATACACTTAGATGGCATGTGCAATAACTGTTTAACACTATAATATAAATAACTAGTTAGGTAGGAGCTCTAATCCCAATCCTGGAAAACATGAAAGTGTGTGTGTGTGTGTGTGTGTGTGTGTGTGTGTGTGTGTGTGTGTGTGTGTGTGTGTGTGTGTGTGTGTGTGTGAGTGTGTGTGTGTCTGTGTACAAGGTAAAGCTTTTGGGTCCATTCAAACCCAGTACACTTCCCCTTTCCCACTTTAGCAGTTCTGCAGATATCACTCACATTAGAAGTCCCTTTCATCAATTCTTAACCCCATAAGCACTGTGATGCGTGTGATAACTGTATAATGCTATATTACAAATAGCTAGTTAGGTAGGGGTTCTACTCTCATATATGGCAAGTGTGTCTGTTTATAGGACAAAGTATTTTGATAAGTTCAACACCCATTGCCCTACTTTATCAGTCCTGCTGATGTCATTCCCCTTATAGGCTCATAAGTGTGTAGTAGGCTAATGGCCCAGGAGCCTTTACAAGCCTAGCCCATAGAATAGACCTGCCATTGTGCCACCCGATGTTACTTCCCAGTGCCTATATCAAGTAGAGCCACTGCAGTGATCCTTGAGGTTAGCTGTCTATTACCCATCCACTCATTAATATTTCTCTGAAACAGGGTCAGCTCGGTGCTATGCATGACATGTATAGGAAGTGTATTCCAGGGCATGTGCAGTATCTTGGTGAGGGACCTGTCATGCCAGCATGTTGTGAAGATTGTGGTAATGAGGTAGAAGTCTCTGCAGTGGGTGATGTGGAAGGATTGGGATGTAGCATTTCTAAAACAGCTGGGTCAGGCATGGCTTTGTAAGTCAAGCACAGATAGCCTCTAACTAGGTGATATGACACAGAGAATAGTTGGAGTCTTCTGAGTCTGTCTGTGTAGGATGTGTGTTCAATGCCTAGGAACCTTTTTGTGAGGTGCTTCTGTGGCCTCTTCAGCTGTTGCAGGTGTCTATTGAGGTACATGGCAAATGGGCCAGAATTCATGATGAGTGGTCTAATGAAGGAACAGTAGACAGAGCTCATTACCTGTGTATTCCTGAATGCAACACTCTTGGTAATGCAATGTGCCACATAGAAGGACTTCCTGACCACTGTGGCAATGTGGTGGTTGAAGGAGACGTTGCTGTCAATCTGTGTCTCCAGATCTGTTATAATGCCTACAGTGTTCATTGGGCTCCCATCAATGTGGTACCTGCTGGGAACTCAGTGTTTTACCAAAGGGGATCATGATGCATTTTGTAATGTTAAGCTTCTGACCATGGTTTCCACACCACTCATTGGTCTCAGTGAGGCCTTTTGTTAGGATGTCTGCATTACTTGTGGAGTTAATGATAGCTCCCAGCTTGCAGTCCTCTGTGAACCTGGTCAACCAGAGTTCCTCCGTGTTGGGCTGGACTTCTGAGAATTCGATGTTGGACAGGACACTATTCAGTAGTGATCCCTGTGGGACTCCACTTGTGACTGCTTGCCAGTCTGACTTGGATTTTGCCCCTGTCACACTGTGTGTTCTGTGAACCAATTTGCAACCCATTCACTGGTTGTTGCCTAGTTTGGTGGGTTTATCAATAATTCCTGACTGAGGAATGGTATCAAAAGCCTTGGCCAGATCAAGGTAGGCTGTATGCAGTGCCTTACTGTCATGCACATCCCTGGTGACTCACTCAAAGAAGTCATCCAGGTTGAGCAGGTATGATCTGCCATTCATAAAGCCAAACTGTGTAGGGTCCAGAGTTAGGAGATTACCTATGTATTGGTCAATCAAGTCCCTGATGATGTGGTCCATACCTGTACATAGTAGACTCATCAGGCTAATGGGTCAATAATCCCCAGGCTCTGTAGATGCCACCCCTTTATGGAGAGGGATGACTGTAGCAGTGTGCCACTTTGGAGGGACAAAGCCCGAGATGAAGCTGTGACTAAACAGGGCACACATATGTAGTGCCAGGTCTCTTTGTACATCATGTAGAACACAGCCACGGATATGTTTGGATCCCATGGAAGCTGTATTCTTGCCTGTGGACAATGCAGGTCTAACATGGCCTGCAGTAATACTGGGTGCCTGGCATTCATCTGCCATTGTGATTGTTCCCTTGGGGGGGAGAGGTAAAGTTGGCACTGAATGTGTTGGCAAGACTGTTGGCAAGACTATTGCCAATATCTGTTGTCTCTGGATAGGAGTTAGCATTGTGCAGTAACTCACAGCACTTGTGGGTATTGCTGTGGAGGTTGTTGATATAACTATCAAAGGCTGTTGTGATTATTGTCAGTGTCTGCTGCAATTCAGTCTTCATAGCTGCCTGTAGATGATTCCTTGAGGGATCTCAAGTTGTGGTTTATGTTAATAAGAGGCTTCCACAGTCTTGAGACACCACCTTTTTCTGCAATATTCATCTGTTGTACACTTTAGGAATGTCAGGGGACCATCACATTGGCTTCCAGTGTTTGGAAGACAGTGTCTCAGTTCTGTTGGCTATGGCTAGTACCATGCATTAATTTACATGTTTGTATAGTGCATATGTGTATGATTCAACAGTCATGCAGCTATTTTCCAATGGAATGGGTGCAGTCAAGTCATCCACCCCTGTTTTTATTATGCCAAAGTCAGGTTAGGAGAGGTTTTTCAAGGTGGTTACCTTTGTGGGGGGTGTGGGTGGGATGTTGAGTTCCATGTTGATTACATTATGTTTGGATATGACCAGGTAGGGATTGACAACTGTGGTCAAGCAGCAGTCCCATATGTAAGTAATCAACACAGGTTAAGGTTGCTGCATCCTCTACTGGGGGTCAGTATGAGCCTGTCCAGGGCATTTGAACTGATGAATTCCAGGAAGCATTGGCCAGTGCATTGGTGCCTGACTACTTTTCCCAGTTGATGGAGGGGTAGTTGAAGTCTCCTACTATATCAGTGTTGGGTTGGACCTTCATAGATGCCAGGGTGTTGAGGAATGTGGACTGACAGTCTAGGGACATAGATGGGGACCCATAGCAGTCTATGACCTGGATTGCACTATTACCCAAAGTAATTTGTGGCTGAAGTATCTCAGATGCATTATGCTGGGATACAAGTCTGGAGATGTGCATATCCATTATGTATACCACATGTGGAGGTATGCTCAATGTTTTGGGGCTGACAGCTGTAGAATGCATCATAGCTTGTTAGTGCAGGGCTGCTGTCTGCTGCTGTGAACCAGATCTCCATTACAGCACAAATGTCAATGTCCTCCACTTTTCAGAGTGCTTTGAGTGACTGGATCTTGACAGTTACATGCCTACTGTTGAGCAGAATGACTATCAGATTGCATACATGTCTAGCTGTTATGGTGGTAATTTGATTTTGAACACTGCCTAATAAGGCACTATAGGGGTGGCAAGACACTTAGCCAATACCTGGAAACCCAGGAGTGACAGATGCAGGCCATCTCTGGCAAGACATTGAGGTCTGTCAATCGTGTTATCCCAAGCAGAAAAATACTGGATCCCCTGAGAATGACAAGCAACACGCAAGTCAATGTTGCAATCAATCATTTGTTGATAGTACTGCAGCATCATTCTGGGTGATGGTAGTATACTGCTCTGGGATACTGTCACAGCTGCCTGGACCACATATTCTAAGAGTTCAGCCATGTCTCTTCTCATGTAGTCCAGGAAGGTGTGTCCCAGGTTATTCACACCCACATGGATGATGACAGAGTGATACTTGTAGTTGTTGGGGAAGGCCCTAACTGCCTGTGTCATGTGATATATGCTGGCATGTGATAGACAGATGGCCATTACCTCCTCCATAATCAACCTAGTGAGTGGGACATCTGTGTGCCTCAATATTGAGTCACCCATGATTACTGTATTGTGCAAGGTGGTTAGCCTTAGGGGCTTAGGTTGCCAGGCACACTGTGTAGGTGACATTTGTGTCCTTTGGCATGTGCTGTGTCATAGTGTCTGACTGGGTGTCTGTCTTACTGGTCTGTGCTGTTTGGGTAAATGTCCATTGAGTTCCTTTGTGAAGGTGGTTTGTGGTTTTTCAGTGTATGTCAAGGCTGTCATAGTGGGTGCTGTGGTGAGCTATGTGTTCCAAATGGTGTGGTGCAGATGTTGAACTTATCCCCTTGACCAGCTAGTGCAGTTTTCACTGGAGAGTGCATATTTCCACATTTGGTGATATAGGGGTAACTCTCACAGGTCTGAGTGTTTGGAGTTTAGAGGAGAGGATTGTTCGTGTACATGAGGCAGTTGCAACAGTGCCTCAGAATGGATAAGTGCACCAGGTTAATGGGTGAAAGCAAAGCAAACTGCACTTCAATCATCCCACGAGGGTTGGTCATAACTACTATGTTCTGGGGCTAATTCTGTGAGAAACGGGTACTGCTGATGGCTCCCAGGTGTGCTACACTTATTGATACAATAACCTGTTGAGGTTCGAAGCTATTATGCTATTTGAAGTGCAAGACAGAAAGAACAAGCAAGATTTAAAGGAAAAACTGAAGGCAGACTTTCTGCCACCTGTAATACTTTACCTCAGCTGTACAGTTATCAGCACCTTTGTCCAGTTGTTAGTCTAGTAAGCTCTGTAGCACATGCAGTAACTGTGTAACACTATAGTACAAATAACTATATAAGCAGTGGTTCTAATCTCAATACTGGCATGCGCATGTGTGTGAATCATATACTGTGTGGGTTATACCATTTTCAGTTTTTTACCACGCGTTACACTTCTCCACACCCTAATTTAGTAGTCCTGTTGATGTCATTCACCTTAGAAGTACATTTGAAGAAGGTGAAATTGTATAAGCTCCATGGTGTGTCTGATTACGATATAACACTATAGTAGAAATAACTAGATAGGCAGGTGTTCTAATCCCAGTACTGGCAACTGTTTGTGTGAGAATCATATACTGCGTGGGCTATACCATTTTGAGTTGTGTACCACCCTTTACACTTCCCTTCACCCTAATTTAGTAGTCCTATTGCTCCATGGCACATCTGATAACTGTGTAACACTATAGTAGACATAGATAGATAGGTAGGAATTATAATCTCAATACTGGTGTGTGTGTGTGTGTGTGTGTGTGTGTGTGTGTGTGTGTGTGTGTGTGTGTGTGTGTGTGTGTGTGTGTGTGTGTGTATACCATATACATTGGGGGGCAGGTTTGGCAACATCTTTGCACCCAGTACACATCCAAATGTCCACTGTACCGGGCCCACAGTTGTCAACCACTGTAGTGATAGCTGTGGATACTCTGCAGCCATATAAGCTGTGTGCCATGTGAAATAACTATGTAACAGTACAGACACACACAAAAAAAAAAGATATGCGGGTCTTCTAATCCTGTGATATCATTTCCCACACAGGAATCATAAATCAAAATACCCATCTAGGCATCAACCCCTATGTCACTAGTTAGGTTGCAAACTGGCTCATGCATGGGACTCACAGTATGAAGGTAGCAGACTCATGTCAGACTGCCAACCAGTCAATAATGGATTACCACAGGCTCTGGTCATGGGTCCCCTCATGTTTGTCATGTATACCTCTGACATCCAGAACAACACAAAAAGACCCTGGCTGACATGTTCACAGATAATTGCAAGGTGGGTGCTATGTGTACATCCCCATATAGACATCTGAATGTTGTCAGAACACTGGCCTTAGGCTGAATGTAAAGAAATGTGTCACAATCCTGTGTAGAATGAATGTGGTTTCCATGAATTAACACATTGCTGGTAGTCCAATGGACACAGAAGTCCTTATAAGAGACCTGAAAACACAGGCTGACAGTGACCTCTCTTATGGCCACCACATTGCTACTGTGGACAGAAATAACTTCTATGTGGCACATGTCATAACTAAGGGTGTGTCGTCCAGTAAGGAAGAGATCAATGTCTCCCTCTACTCTCTCCTCATTAGGCCAACCAGCAGGTACAATGGCCCATTTGCCATGTAGCTCACTAGACACCTGCAACATCTGTGGAGGCTGCAAGTTTGCCTTACAAATAGGACCCTAGCCCTTAAACAACTGTACTATATGGACAGAGAGCAATACCTTCAAGTATTCTTGGCCACATCTTGGCTACTTACAGGCAATCCCTGCTTGACTGACAATGCCATGTCTGGATAGCTGTGTTAGGAAGGCCATATCTAGTGAAACTCTGATCTGTATGCACCACATGCCATGGATACCTCAACCTCATTACCACAATCAACAGAACATGCTGGGGGACAGGTGCATAAGCCAGCAAGTGTAAATGTTAAGCAATATAAGTGGATATGTTGCATACATGTTAGAGCACCTCACTGGCCCTGTTTGAGAGAAATGTGGATGGGGAATATGGCCCAAACTGCAGAATCCTATATAAACGCATTCTACGGACATCTCTAGGAATGCATGGATCATGCTATCCCAAACAAAATCAAGACCCAATCATCCAAAGACAGGTGTCCAGTCTGGTGGACCCCAGCCATAAATAAACTGTACAACAGAAGGAGGAAGCTACTACATGATAGAGCAAAATCCCTAAAAGGGAAGGCATCTCTGATCAGTACTAGCAAAAAATTACGATTCCTCATAAAATCCTCCAAGGCCAGCTTTGAGAGAAAAATTGCAGAGGACACTAAAGACAATCATAAGGCTTTTTTAAGTTATGTTAGGAACCTGGGATGCAACTCCCAGACTTGTTCTGAGTTGATTCTAAGCGACAAAAAATACACTGAATCCACAGACATTGCCAATATCCTGGCAGACAGGTTCAGTGCAAACTTCTCCACCCCCTCCCCCCCAAAAGAGCAAGTATCTATCCCGGCAGAGTGCAGCCTCCCAAACATCTCTGATGCTCAGGTGAAGGCCGCCCTCTCCAAAGTAAAAAACACTGCTTCCATGGGACCAGATGCCATCCCGGGTTGCGTCCTACATGAACTCCAAGAAGAACTAATCCCTCAAGTAAAACTGCTGTACAATCTCAGCATCATTACAGGATATGTGTCCAAAGAATGGCGTACAGCAACAGTGGTCCCACTCCACAAAGGTGGCTCCTCTGCGGACCCTGGAAACTATCGCCCCATAAGCCTGACTAGCCTAGTCTGCAAGGCTATGGAGAGGATCATCATGGAACTCATAAACAAAGACATTGGGGACCTACAGTTACTAGATCCTACCCAATTTGTCTTTGTAAATGGCAGATCCTGCCTTTTGAACCTAGTCGACTTCTTCGAAACAGTCACCAAGGCCATAGATGAAGGGAAGGTAGTCCACACAGCCTATCTGGACCTCGCAAAGGCATTTCACACAATACCCCACTCGGGCATCATAGATAAGCTATTTAGCCTAAGTATAAACCCCTATGTCACAAGATGGGTCGCAAACTGGCTCAAAGACAGAACCCACAGAGTCAGAGTTGCTGGAGCCATGTCAGACTCAAAACCAGTCACAAGTGGCGTCCCACAAGGTTCTGTCCTGGGACCTCTCTTGTTCGGTATTTACTTTTCTGAGGTACAGGCCAACGTGGGAGGACTATGGCTCACCAAGTTTGCAGATGACTGCACACTGGGTGCCATAATCGACTCTCCAGCTGACACAAACATCCTTCAAAAAGGTCTCGCAGAGATGGATAACTGGTGCCAGAGCCATGGTCTAAAGCTAAATGCCAAAAGTGTATAGTCATACCCTTTGGCAAAAACAATGTGCCCACAAATTACCACATAGGTGGTAACCCATTAAGTACAGAGAAAGTAATTAGGGATCTGGGGACCCAAGTTGATAGCAATCTCTCCTTTGACAACCACATTGCCAAAGTGGTTAGAAAGACCTTCTACATAGCCCACCTCATCATGAAAGGATTCACATCTAGATCAAGAGAGGTAATCGTGCCCCTTTATTCATCCCTCATCAGGCACATCATAGAATACAATGCCCCCTTTGGGATGTACCTTACCCGACACCTGCAGCAATTAGAAAGACCCCAAAAGTACCTCACCAGGAGGATCAAGGGACTCAAACAGATGCCAATTGATGCTCAGTTAAAAAAAAACTCCAGCTCTACTCAGTTGCATACCGCCTACTTCGAGGTGATCTATGCATGACATATAAAGCTATGTCCAACCCAGAATTAATGAACATGCTCCACCTCAGTAAATCTAAATCCCTTAGAGCCACGCGCGCGAGGGACTTGAACCTCAGCACAGAAATAAATAGAACATGCTGGAGGGACAGATTCATAACCCAGAGTCTCCCTTCGCTCTGGAATAGAATTCCAATTCATGTTAGGCAGAGCACCTCACTGACTCTCTTCAAGAAGAATCTTGATGAGTGGATGGGGGATCGTAGGTTTGTCCCGGGGATTACTTCCGTGTCACTATTAGACACAGGCACAGTAAACTAAACTTTAAAAAGGGCACAGTATACTGAAATCAAGGGATGACGTAAGCCAAACACAATAGGGCTAGGCTTATAAATGCCCCAGGGCAGATAGCCTAGTATGAACCTATGAACCTATGAACTGTCACCTAGGCCATCACTCAAGTGGCAATAGTCGGACACACTGGGAAAAAATGTCAGACAGCACGATGTCAGGGTACTCCCATGGGCTAGCCTTGTCATGGCTCCATGCTCATTAGCCTGGTACACACCTATGAACACATGATCCTATGAATCTCAATCCTGGTAATTGTGAGTGTGTGCGCACATTGTGTGTGTGTGTGTGTGTATGTATACCATATACATTGGGGGCATGTTTGTCAAAACTTTTGCACCCAGTACACATCCAAATGTCCACTGTACAGGGCCCACAGTTGGCAACCACTGTAGTGGTAGCTGTGTGCCATGTGAAATAACTATGTAACAGTACAGACACAAAAACAAGATATGCAGGTCTTCTAATCCTGTGATAACATTCTCCACTCAGGAATCATAGACAAAAACACCCATCTACGCATCAACCCCTATGTCACTAGGTGGGTTGCAAATTGGCTCATGCATGGGACCCACAGTATGAAGGTAGCAGACTCATGTCAGACTGCCAACCAGTCAGGAGTGGATTACCACAGGCTTTGATCATGGGTCTCCTCATGTATGTCATGAATGCCTCATCCAGAACAACACAAAAAGATCCTGGCTGACAATGTTCACAGACAATTGCAAGTTGGGGGCTATGTGTACATCCCCATATCATGTTGATATCCTGCATAACGGCCCCACTGAGACATCTGAATGTTGTCCAAACACTGGCCTTAGACTGAATGGGAAGAAATGTGTCATAATCCCATGTGGAATCAATGTGGTTTTCATGAATTAACACATTGCTGGTTGTCCAATGGACACAGAAGTCCTTATAAGAGGCCTGCAAACACAGTCTGATAGTGACCTCTCTTATGGCCACCAAATTGCTCTTGTGGACAGAAATAACTTCTGTATGGCACATCTCATAACTAAGGGTGTGTCATCTAATAAGGAAGAGGCCAATGTCTCCCTCTACTCTCTCCTCATTAGGCCAACCAGCAGGTACAATGGCCCATTTGCCATATAGCTCACTAGACACCTGCAACAACTGTGGAGGCTGCAAGTGTGCCTCACAAATAGGACCCTAGCCCTTAAACAACTGTCCTATATGGACAGAATGCAATACCTCCAACTATTCTTGGCCACATCTTGTTACTTACAGGCAATCCCTGCTTGACTGATAATGCCATGTCTGGATAGCTGTGTTAGGAATGCCATATGTAGTGAAACTCTGATCTGTATGCACCACATGCTATGGATACCTCAACCTCCTTACCACAATCAACAGAACATGCTGGGGGACAGGTGCATAACCCAGCAAGTGGAAATGTTATGCAATATGAGTGGACCTGTTATGCTATATATGTCACATACATGTCAGAGCACCTCACTGGCCCAATTAGAGAGAAATCTGGATGAGTCGATGGGGAATTTAACTGTCACCCTGGCCATCACTCAAGTAGCAATAATCAATAGATGCACTGGGAAAAAATGACAGATTGCACGATGCCAGGGTACTCCCATGTGCTAGCCTTGTCATGGCTCCATGCCTATTAGCCTGGTACACACCTATGAACACATGATCCTATGAATCTCAGTCTTGGTAAATGTGAGTGTGTGTGTGTGTGTGTGTGTGTGTGTGTGTGTGTGTGTGTGTGTGTGTGTGTGTATGTACACACACAAGACCAGTATCCTGAGTGTGTGTGTTTGAGTGAGGAATATATCCATTGGGTGGGCATATATTACAATTGTAGGCCATCATACTCCCAGCACACGTCCTACGTTCCACTCTACGAGGGACACTTTTTACATCAACCGCAGAGGTTTGTGTACACAATCTGCAGACCTATAAGCCCTGTGCTGTGTGCAACAACTATGTAACAGTATGAAATGAGCTGCTAGAGAGGCACCACAAAAACCAAATGAATGAATGGATCATTTGGAACATATTTCATTGTCCCAGTTTTCCCAGCTTTCTACACACCCTGTTTTAGCATCACAAATGGATGGTAATGATCCTTTGGGATTTTTTATATTGGATTTCAACATTAAAGCTGGTGGTTTTTCAACATTAACGCTGAGGACGACTTTTTTTCCTGTGTGCTGTTCTTTTGTGGTATTTGTGGATTATCTGTTTGTTTCCTGGTTTGTGGATTTTGAGTGTTTTCTTTGCTGAACTCGATGGAATCAGCACATCCAGACTTGGCTTCAATGCAGATGGAACAGATGGGTGAACTTACAATTTTAATACAAAAACTGAATGAACAAATGGATCATTTGGAACATATTTCATTGTCCCAGTTTTCCCAGCTTTCTACACACCCTAATTTAGCATCACAAATGGTAGGTAATGATCCTTTGGGATTTTGTATATTGGATTTCAAAATTAAAGCTGGTGGCTTTTCAATGTTAACACTGAGGACAACTTTCTTCCTGTGTGCTGTTCTTTCATGGTATTTGTGGACATTAGTATGAAACCTGTCACACCCACTGCACCACCCATTGCCATACCTTACAAGGTCACGTGATGTTACTCACTATACAAGTACTTTAGAAACTCAACACACTATGAAATCTGTGCCACCTGTGATAACTGCATAATACTGTACTACTGCTAACTAGATGAGTAGGGATTTCAAACCCAACACTGGCAATTGTAATTGTGTGTGTGTGTGTGTGTGTGTGTGTGTGTGTGTGTGTGTGTGTGTGTGTGTGTGTGTATGTGTGTGTGTGTGTGTGCATGCACGTGCAAGTGAGCAGTATTCTCTGTGTGTTGGGTCAACACAATAAACTCTGGGTGTGTGGGACTTACAAATTTGAGGTGTGTTCCACCCACTATACTTAGCATTGTCCACTGTACAAGAGCTGCTGAAGTCAGCCACCATACACTTACTTGTATACACCCCTCAGCCCTATAATAACTGAATATAGTGTGAACTATTTTAAACTATGTGAAAAAACAGCTTTAAATGTTAATTGATGAAGATTGGTTTCATTAATTAAAGACAAATTACTATTTAAGACGACTGTTACTAGTTTGCATTAGTTCTGAGGAAGTCATCCTATTCGGATGACGAAAAGCGCTTTAACTTCTTGCAATAAAGTGTCAAAGTCCACGTTTACAGTTTTTGGTGATTTTTGAGAATTCTCACATTGGTGGAAGTACAGTGTACGTTTGGAGTGCTAGTAACCTGTTTTCCAAGTCTTTGTGTAAGTCGAATTCGTTTCAGTAGTGTAATGGCGTGTACAGCACTTGAACGGAGCGGTAGCTTTTCACCGCTTTCCACTCCTAACATATTGAAGGGCTGTGATAGTGCTACAGGGACAGCACCAGCTAGACTACCTGATAACGTGGACCAAGACACTTTGTTTAATTCGTTATTTCAGCGCATGGATTCCCTTTGCGCTAGACTTGATCTATTAGATTCTCAACAGAAGGAAATGAGAATTTTACTCACAGAAACGCGGGAAGACGCCGTAGCGTCTTCAAACACAAACCGCATAGTTGGCGTTGTATCTAGTGAACGGACAGCTGATAATCTACAGTTACCATCTGGGACTTCTAACTGTGACAAAACAGTACCGGGTGGTCCGACATTGATACAAGACCACTTACTTTTGGATAACATAGGAACTGTACCTAATGGGAAGCCTAACATATCGGAACATTGCAACCGTTCAGTTGGTGAGACTGGTAACAATGTATCTGTGTTCCCGACGGCAGATACGAACGCTGAGCGAGTTTGCAGCAACCAAGTAAACACTGGGACTCCTACGAATGGTACTAATAATACAACGAGTTCGAACCGCAATGGACTTCCTGCAATAAACCGTTGGTTGGCTGAAAGTTTTTCTTTTTCACGCCAAACCAACAATTTAAACATTGGTGATGCAGCTCCTGCTACGAACGAGGTAAATTTATCTTCAGATATAGTGTTCAAGCTACAGAAGTTCGATAAACTGTTGGTTAAGATGAAAAAGTTGCAATTAGAAATTAATTATTTTAATGAATGTTTATTGTGCAACATAATACCGAAGGGGTTAAGGCACCACCAATATCCCACTGGGCTGGTGCCTAATTCCGATTTTCACAAAGAGCTAGTAGTTTTATTTGAACGGAATGGGGCTGACCTATTAAGACTGATGATAAAGCATTATACAATATGGGTAAACAATTTGAGCAATGAAATTATTGAATTGGATGCTTCTATTAAGTTTAACCGAGAATTTGACAGATACAAGTATGACTATGACCGAAGCTTTAACAGTGTTGACCAATACTTGGGGAAACTAAGGTTGAATAAGATCAAGAAACTAGAACGTGACTGTGCCGCCTATGATAACGGCACAGCCTACCCTTTGCCCACAACTTCTCAAACTTGGCAGTCTTCGGCCATTAGTAATGTTCCCCCTGTTCTTTCTGATGACTTGGTACCTGAAAGAGGAGTGTATAACACTTCTAACAACAATGTAAGGTTCCAGAATAGTTCTGGGGTATCCAACACTGTGGCGGATGTTGGTAATGCACCTGGTGTAAGACGTAGTGAACGGTTAATGAACCGTAATAAAGCGAATGCTTCAAATGGGCAAATGTTTCAACAAAACCAAGGTCACCAGGTTTTTTACGAAGGTACACGACAGGGGGCAATACCGAAACAAAAGAACAGTGCGTATTACAACAGAATGAAGGGACCAAGACATACTTGATGGACATTAGTACCAGTGACTATGCAAAATCTGAGTTTGATAATTGTAACCAAGTACTTTTAGACCACAACTGTTTGGTTGAAAATTTTGACAACTTGTCTGAAGTACACTCAGAGTTATCAAGTATTAATGTAATATCACCCGTCAATTTTGTTTTACCTAACGAAATTTTGAATGAGTCATGCATTAATGTTTTTTCCAGTGTACCTGTTGTTGAAGATGTTGTTGATTTGGGGTTTGCAGTGAGGAATGAGGATCTTGATTTAGTTTCACTTAAACTGGAGATTAAAGTGAACAACACTGGGGATTTTAGGATTTATAATTTTACCTCTGTAACTCTACCTGAGGAATTGATTGATTTATTAGCTAAAGGATACACCTATGTCCCCAAAAACAACTTTAACATTGTTAATACAACCTTAGATTTGAAATTTTTCACCCGGAAATTGAATTTTAGTTTGATGCTTGGGGGGTACGAGCCAAATGATAAGAACAGTAATCCGTTTAGGATTTCGAGTACGTTCAACCCTCCTTTACACCCATTGCTTCAATTATTTGAAAATATGTGTGAGCTAGACTTGAGACACAATTCTAAGAATCTGACTAAAATTTACTCAAAGTCTGTAAACAACAGGGAGAATGAACTATTAGAGTTCATTCAAGCTTACAATCTACGGGTGTGTAAGCCCGATAAGGGTGGGGGGGGCTGTTATTTTCGATCAGGAGGACTATTTTGATAGAATGACCAAACTGGTAGATGATGATGCATACGAAGTTAGTTCAAGATCTGAAGTTAACAGAGCTTATACTACTATTAAAACTAGTATTGAAGATATGTATATTGAAGGAAGGTTAAATGATGACCGTTACAATTACATGCTCGTATTGCATCCTAAATATCCCAGGTTATTTGGCATACCCAAAATTCACAAGAACATCAGTGAACCTCCGATGCGACCCCTAGTGGACAGTAGGGGTTCACCAACTTACACATGTGCGAAAGTGGTGGATTCTATTCTTAAAAAATATTTAGCTGATAAGATTTACATTTGTAAAGACTCTTGGTCTTTTTTGTCCAAGATCAATACAATAGAATATCAATCTAACTATAATTTCCTTACAGTGGACGTTAAAGATCTTTATACGTGTATCCCCCATGATATTGCCCTGGAGTGGGTAGCAGCCACATTAAAAGAGAAAAATGCCACTAGTACTGAGATTTCACTAGTGATAGAACTTCTTGAAATAATTTTGTGCAACAACTTTTTCAAGTTAGGTGACAATTTTTACCGTCAGAAAGTTGGGGTGGCAATGGGGTCCCCGTGTGGGGCAAGTTTAGCCAACATGGTTATGGCGTTCTGGGAGAAGAATCACGTATTCAAGAATGATATATTAAGTCTGAGAATACAATTCTACACCAGATTCCTGGACGATATCTTTATCATGTTTGATGGGGATGAAGTATTTGGTCAAAACATATTAAATATCTTTAATGCTTCTACATCATTCTTGAAATTCACATCAACCTTTAGTACACAAGCGATAGCTTATTTAGACATATGGCTTGAGAAAAGGGATGATTTGAAAGTTTTTGTGTCCACTATTCATAGGAAAACTACACATTCTAATTCATTTCTGCACTTCACCAGCTGTCACCCTAACTTTCAGAAAAGATCAGTAGTTAAGGGACAGCTGGTGAGGGCAGCTCGTATTATAAGTCTTGATTCAGACTTTAGTATTGAATGTGAACATCTGAGAACTATGTTCACATTAAGAGGTTATCCAAATTCTCTCTTAGACGATTTAATAAGAGAGGTCTCATGTAAGAGACAAATGGGAACCTTTAAACCTCTGTTAAGTGGAAACTTGGATCTAACTGTTAACAACGTTGAACTAGATCTAGAGAACGCTATTACAGTGACGGTTGATTGTTATCCTAATAAAACAAAGCAAAGATGTTTAGTGAACGATAACTACCCCAGACTCATTCTTACTTATAACATTAATAGTTATGGAGTAGCAGACATTATTAAAAAGAACTGGGATATTTTTAAAACAAACCCACTTATATACCAAAAGGTTGGTATTCGGCCTCAAATAACATTTAGAAGGGGGAACAACTTGAAAAACCTACTTGAAAGGCATCCAAGTCAGTTTGTTAAAACACCTGGGACATTTAAATGTCAGAGTTGTAGTAGGTGCAGTAGCATTCTGGAGACTAACAAGTTTACTATTAATGGAAGAACATATAGAATACAGTTTAGAACTAATTGTAATACTCGTAGGATAGTTTACTTGGCTTTATGCCAACACTGTCCTGGATTCTACGTAGGTAAGACCGATCGTAGACTCCAGGACCGTATATATGAGCATCTTTATGCCATTAAAAAGAACAAGCAAGAGAACGCGTTAGCCAAGCATATATCTATGAATACTAAACACTGTTTCAAATTTGTAATTATTGATCAAGTTTTTGAACACCAGCAAGGGGCTCCTTTATCTTTGCTTCTTGAAGAAAAAGAATTGAAATGGCAAATAAAGTTGAATTCTTATTCATTCCCTGGTTTGAACGATCTATGTTCGATCAGTTGTTTACTTAAACTTAGAAGTTTAAGACGATAGAATTTAGGAGAATATAGGTATAACTTATTAAGCTATTGTATTTTGGGTTTAGGTTTATTAACACCATTGTATATTTTATGTTTATTAAAGTATTTGTCGTATAAAACATAAAATATAATATAACATAAAATATATATATTATTTGTTAATAATTTTTAGTAACTGGTGGTGTACTAGCAGTTACCTGATTTGTGTTTTGAAAGTTTGTTTAATACTGAAATGAGTACACTATATTTATATATTTACATTTATATATTTATATATTTTATAGTTTATATATAAGTTGTGTTTTATGATAGTGTATAAACACACTATTTTAACTATTATGTATAGGTATTTTAATTTATATACAATTTATATACATTTTTTAGTAAATGGTTGAAGCTAAGTATGATGGGTGCTCTGTAAGAGCAATCTAACTGAATATAGTGTGAACTATTTTAAACTATGTGAAAAAACAGCTTTAAATGTTAATTGATGAAGATTGGTTTCATTAATTGAAGACAAATGACTATTTAAGACGACTGTTACTAGTTTGCATTAGTTCTGAGGAAGTCATCCTATTCGGGTGATGAAAAGCGCTTTAACTTCTTGCAATAAAGTGTCAGAGTCCACGTTTACAGTTTTTGGTGATTTTTGAGAATTCTCACATTGGTGGAAGTACCGTGTACGTTTGGAGTGCTAGTAACCTGTTTTCCAAGCCCTATAAGCTACATGGCACATGCAAAAACTGTTATACAGACCTGCTAATTGTGTACAGCTGTACCCTGGATACGACACAGTCAATGTGTTACCACACTGCCATACCCCTTGTAGATAATGTCTGCAGGGCCACATCTTGCTGACACACAGACACCTAGAAGACAAAAAGAATACATTTTGGAGACCACATTCAGTCAACATTAATAACAACAATAATGCATCATGGCTGGACAGTTACACACTTTGACGTGTAACCATTAAACATGCTGGATGACAAAACCTTACTCAGCATTACATTGCTAAGCTGTACTAAAGTCACCCTGTGCATCAGAACCACATTAGCATGTCCCTGCATCTATGGTATGGATGACAGGGATGTGACATAGGTATCATCATATGCACAGGGTGTGGTGTGGGTTTGCCAGAGGCCAGGGCTGGGCCATTTGGTTGACATCATGTGTGTGTATGTGTGTGTCTGTTTGGGGGTTGTTCATTAAATGGGCCATGCAGAGGTGGTGTGTGTAAGTCTGGAGGTGACCTGGCTGTGATTGGGATGTGTGTGTATTGATGCACACAGTCACGCTATGTGGCTGCCCTACATAGTGGACCCACTGGCATGAACAGGCACAAGGCCAGATGCAGTACTACTCCCCAAAGGTGACTGCTGTCTGCTGGATTCACATCCCTGTTGGTACCGGCCATGACCACGTGCCCATGGCCTGCTGTGTTGTGGCATGGACAGCAACCCCCATGCAGTCATGCTGCTGGTACTGCCACTACGTGAGCGAGAAGCTGCATGGCCACATGGACCCTCAGCTGTTTGTGCTGCTGTCCTATGTCCACATGGTTGATGGACAACTCCCACCTCATGCTCTATCACAGACATTCCACATTCAAGGATTGATACTCCATGGTCAAGGATTCCCACCATCTCACCCAACTGTCTATCCATGACTTCAACATAATAATGGTGGTCATCAGCATGATCATGGAGGTTGTCACACATAGCAGGAAGAGTGGCATTCATAACCCTGAGAAGCTGTCTGGTGTTACATTCACTACGTGCCTGTGCCTCCATGATGGTTCAAAACATACGTCTGGTGACACTTGCTGTGGCACCTGTGACAGGGGCATGATGGGCAGCAGTCCCTCTTCGAGCATCCCTGTCCATCCACCTCTGTGGGACCTCACCTGTTATCTGGCTATGGCTGGTGTCTAAAGACACATTTGCCTTAGTCACCACAGTTGCCTGTCCCATACCACCACCCGCCAACTATCCATTATCTATGGCCACTGGTGATGGGGTATGTGTGGGCATTGTGACTGTGTGCAGAGATGGGGTGGGCAACTGCGGGATGCCAACCAATGGCACAGATACAGACTCTGACAACCTTGCCTGTGCCTCACTATACCTATCATCATTGTCAGAGTCTGCAGAGATATTGACATCAGTTCCCAAGCGGGAGGGACCCCAATCCCCATTGGCACCTGTGAGGGGAAGACAATAAATGTAAATTAATATCTGAACATTATGGTTGGCTGCCACACACACAGACATGCACACAAGACATGCAAACAGACACAGGTGAGGTGGCACAAAGCTATTACACAGACCTCACATTACCCAAACGGTGACATACATGACACACAGCTCTCATCATCACGCATTGCAGCCATTCTCAATCCTTGTTACTAACAATATACATCTCTGGGATGCATGCGTACTGTTAGTAGGTGACATCCATTCCCATAGCATACACTGCACCCGTGTACACATTATTGCTGTTCACCTGTAAAGCACAGTGAGAACTACTGTAGAGCATACCTCACAACTGTACAAATCACTGAAGAATATGTAGATGTCTGGCACATATATTTGCTGTGTTCCTCACAATCCCTATGTATTTGTCTGGCATAATTGGGATCATATGAGGATTGATGTAACTAATTAATGACATACATTTGATTTGCAGACCTCATCAACAGCAGTAAATGTATGTTCAAACAAATCCTCTTACACCAACAGCCTTCTAAGCTTAACATGGATATGATAAGTATACACACCCCTGTTAACATGGCAGGCTCTTGCATCATATAAAATGAAACCATAATACTGCATTCAAAAACATTATCCACCTTAAATATGACATATCACCTGTGCAATCCAATCGAGAAACAAAAGTGTTGTGAAATATACTGAGTGAGATGTGTACAATATGGTGGTTGCATAAGTGTGGACACCCTTAAACCAATGCTTTTTTGAAACACCTGTTAAGTGACCTACAGCAGTCACTCTTCCTGGGAAGGGAAGTATCAGCACGGCACATCTTGACTTGGCATTATTTGGACAGTCTGCAAAGGTCCCCCAACTCTGTCAGCTGGCAAGGGCAGCTCATATGCGCAGACATTGGAGGTCACACTGGGGGTTTAATATTGGTGTTAAGTCTGGCCTTTGTCTGACCCAATGCATACCCTTGATTGTATTCAGGTAGAGCCATTCTTAGGTAGCTTTGGATGTATGCTTCAGGTCATTGTTGTGTTGGAAGCTGAAACCCCTCTCCATCCTCAGCCATCTTGCAGATGCTTGATGGCTTTGGCACACACATGAGTGTTATTTGAACTGTTCATAATTCCCTCCAGCATACCTACAGGTCTAGTTTCAGCTAATGAACAGCAACTGCAGAGCAAGGCACTGCTACCAGTGTGATTCAACATGTAGATGATGGTCTTTAGGTGAAGTGAGATGTTGCTTGTGCACCACATGTAGCTTTAGGGATAGTGGCTGTAAGTTTGAACCTTGGTCTCATTGCACCATTACACATTTCAACACATGCCTTTGAGAAACTTGATGTTATGTTTTGCTACTTGTACACAGCCCTTCATGGTGTTTGGTGTTGGTAAATGGTTCTATCTACTGACACAACCCATAGGCCAGACTTATGCAGAATCCAAGGGAGTGTTGCCACATGTACTACACAACCAGTACTTGCCAGGGAGTCCAGCAAGTCCCTCAGTGTTGTTGCATGTCTCCTGGCAGCCTCCCTGACCAGTTCTCAACATGTCTTTTCATCTGTTTTGGAAGGACATCTGGTTCTATTCAACAGCACTGTTGTCCCATATTTAAACTACCTTTTGATGACTGTCTCCATTGTTTTCCATGGTATACACAATGCTGTGGTAATTTTGTTGTACCCTAATCCTGACTGATACATTTCAAATATGAGATCCCTATAATGCTTTGTAAGATGTGTGCAAGCCATGGCTGCTACTGGTACAGACAACTGAGAAAATGTCATGAATACACCACTCAGACAGTGACAAGTACTGGTTCTGTAGTACATGTGACAACAATCTTCTGTATTCCACATATGTCTGCCCTACGGGGAAGGGTTGCTAGACGGAAGCCTTTTCTTACACAGAAAAAACATCCAGGGCTGGACAAATATTGCCAAACAGTATATTCCTGCAGCTCGTTCAGTGTTGCTGTCGGTCCCCTGGCAGCATCCATGGCCAGTTGTCATCTTGTCATGTCATCCATTTTGGATGGACGTCCAGGTGTTTGAAGTGTCACTATTGTCCAGTATCTTTCCATTGTCTGATGACTGTCTGCAATGTATTCCATGGTATATCCAATATTGTGGACTCTTTTTCTACTCTTCTCCTGACTGATACCTTTCCACAATGAGATCCCTTTAATGCTTTGTAAGCTCTCTGCAAAACATGTCTTTTTCTGTAGCAGGCAACTGGGTAAATGTCAAATAAATCCTACTAGTCCCCCTATTATGCTGTCATAGATGCAGGTTGTTGAATGCATCTTTGTCGAACTGAAAAGTGTGAAAAGGCAAAATAGCGAAGCGGCTTTTCAGTGAATTATTTCCCTGGGAAAGAATTCGCTTGGCCGCTTTCGCTACTTTGCCATTTTCAGCACTGTAGTGTGATCTTGGAGTTGATATATTTAAGTAAGGGGGTGTGGAGGGCACAGCCCCCCATGTCAGGGGGTGTGGAGGGGTGAAGCCCTCCACATTAAGTAATGTTTTACAGTTTTTTTTTCAGAACAGCTATTTTTTTCCCTTTGAAAAAAAACGCTGTTCTGAGGTTTTGACGTTGTAAGCTTTCACTTACATGGGGTCGCTTATGTGTTGTTCCCTCTTCTGAGCGTGCGATATCATAATATAGACTCTCCTACTAGGACAGTTAAGCATAATTTGGGGATAATCAGAGTCTTGTTAATTGATGTCATGTGTGTACCCAAAAAGAAAACGCTGTGATTACTACAAGAGGTGCCTCAACCAAGTAGCAGTTTATGTGTGTGTACATGTATGCAACCAGCTTATAGTATGATTTTTATGTTTTATATTTTCTCCCCTAACAGATTTGTTGGTTTTTCAATGGAATTGTACAGGCTATAGGTCACATTCAAGGTGGGAAACATTTTGAAATGATTTTCTGTGGTCTCCTTTTTGTATAGTACACAAACCTGGCATTTCAACAGTGGTGTAAACACTCTTGATATCCATTGTATGTAGGTACTCATATAGCTGTTTGTGGTAGGCATGGAGAGAGGGTCATAACACAGTTGCACACTTCTCTGATTACAGCCTGATAATCATGCCTGTTCTACTACCCATATCATTGTCATGGCAATGCAAAAACCAGTACCTGTAAACATTTATGTGTGTTGTATGCACTGAAACTGATATTACACACAAGTACAACATGCACAACTTATTTAGATAAGAAAGTTGATTGCGCAGCAGGCTTTGCTATCACAGTATTATCCTGGAGGATGTCCCACATTCATAACTATGCTATTATGTTATGATGTCATTGTGAACAGACTTGACAATGGTTTGTCTAACATAACATAATTCTATGTGTAAGTGACTACAGATATCAGGAACATGTGTGCTTATAACACTTCACAGTTGAATGGTATGAACTCACTATATCACATGCATTTCAACACATACTTCTGCAGCATTACTTTACTATGCACATGCTCTGTATAGGTCTCTTGTATTTACAAGACAAACATATATCATAGTTATATTCACAGGTAACATATGGATATGTACAACATCCCAGTAGCTGGCCCAGCAGTGTCACAGTCAGTGGTGTTTGACAGATACTCCAGTATTTGTCAAATGTCAGCTGTCCATTCCTGGGGTGAGTCAGGGGCCTGAGCTGTGATCTATGTCACTGCAGACAGAGCCACATGCTATGGGCATTGGTGCTGTTCAGCAGTACATCTGTACAGCAAGTCTTGTTAAAATGTATTCTTTTAAACTCCTATTTTCCATTATTACAGACCACCTACTGCATTCAATTACATGCTTACTTGTTTCGCATACCTTTTTTTGGAAAGTAAATTTGGTGATATACTTTTACTGTGACTTGCAGTGAGTCAGTTTTGTTAGGTTGTACTCCTGCCTATGACAGAGTTGGTCTGAATAGGTGGCAGCTTTACTTTTGTAGATAATGCTCATGACCTTGTGCTGGCCTGTGCACCAATTGGTGTCCCCTAGTTACTAACTGCATGCAGAGCAGTTGTGTAGTTATTCCAATAGGCTATGTCAGGGCAACACACTCCTATAATTGAGTACTTCATGTGGGCGTTGGCACTTTACCTTCCCTGTGAGGAAGACATCCTGGAGGTGTGTGAGCTAATACCTCTTACAACAAGACTTGTGGAAACAAGCCAACTAAATGGTGGAGAAAGTTCAAAACTTAGGGGCAGAATGTGAGTATTGCTGCTATATGGTTTGAATACTGCTAGTTTCAGAGGGTTTGTCTGAACATGATACGCCTTCATGGGTTTCAGTCTGACAAAGTCCTGTGTCTGCATAGCTCTCAACTGTAGGGCTATCCACATAATGATCAGAGGTTTGCCTGTTATGTTCGGTCTGTTCCCCAGAAAGGTGTTGTCCTTGGCAAATCAGTAGTATACTTTGGTGATTGCAATCAGTAAATGCTAATATTCATTTGTGTTTCTACCTTCATATTCCTCAGAAAAGATATGTTACAACAAACCCTGTAACACCAGCAACTTTCTAAGTGTATAACAGCAATATTCCAAGTATGGCCATGTTTTTGGGCCTATGTCCCCCAATTATGTCAGGCATTGTCCAGATGTCATGCAGTAAGAGGTTGATAAGTACGGTCTATCATTATTTAGCACTGTCATTCCTGCTGAGGGCAAAGGCTGGGCAACATGTGGAACTCTGTATATTTAAGAGGTCAGTGTATAGAGAATGCTCTTAGATGCCCTTGTAACATATTTTATGGGGGGGGGGTAAGAAGTGTTTTAAAGCTAGGCTGTTTGAACATGTGATATTACTGATAAGAAAGAAGACAGTTATATAGCTGTACATTTTTATAAATATCACCATGGGGACAGTAGTGAGCTACAAGGTACTGTTTTTAAAAAAGTCTGTTTCTCAGTTTGATCAAACAGTCATAAAAAAACAATTGTTATGTACAGAATAAATTCATATTTTTAAATGTGATACTTTATCCCCTAGGAGGTTAAATGAAGGGTGTAATTGGAGGCTGTGTATTTAAATATGTGATTATAAGTGTTAATTGCTTCTTGTATGTAAGGCAAGTATTTCTTGTAATGTTTTACTCCTTGAAGGCTTTGGCCAAGACATCAGAGTATAATAAACATGGGTGAATTATTGGCTGGTTGTTTTCCTCTTTACTATCTTAAGTCATATTACTTTATTTGGTAAGGGGTCATTGTATGCCTGGCCATTGGGTATGGCCTATCATGTTTTTGTAGCAGCGTACTGTTTACTTATTATTTGGAGCAGGGGGGCAGATGTCAGTAGCATGGACCCTTTTGTATCCAATCATGCATGCTGCCCCAGTTATGGCTGGTCTATCAGCAGCATATGTTTGTAAGGGCATTTTGAGACATGTATGCATATATATATATATATATATATATATATATATATATATATATATGTGTGTGGGATCCATACAGATCCTCGACGGCACTTTCTGCCGAAGCAGAATTTACTGGACATACTTAACTGAAAGTGCTGTTCACCGAAGCAGCACTTTCGGTTAAGTATGCTCATTCTGCCAGTCGCACTACAGTACGGTTAAGTGAAATTTCCCTTTTCCCCACTGTAGTGCGACCTCGGAGTGAGAATATAAAAGTGGGAGGGTGGGGGGGGCACAACCCCCCGCAGGGGGGGTGCAGGGTGGCTTGCCCCTGCATAAAAGAAGATTTAGTGTTTTTCTTTTTTTTTTCTAATGCACTTTAATGAAAGTGCTTTTTTGGTGAAAGCACTTTCGTTAAAGTGCATTCGGTTATTTTGGATTCGGACTATTGAACTTTCGTTCAATAGTCCTAGATCCGTATATACATACATATATATATATATATATATATATATATATATATATATATATATATATATATATAGTAAATATACATACACCTTAATATTTATTGGTAATATATCTACATATTGTTATACATATATATGTATCTCCATACATCCTCTCTCTCTCTCTCTCTCTCTCTATATATATATATATATATATATATATATATATATATATATATATATGCATTTGTTTCTTTTCATACATATATTTGTAGATACCAATCACTCCTGATTGCAGTGTCTCTTCCCTATTGTAATGCATGGTATGTTTGAAAAAGTATCAGTCATTGCTATATCTCAGACGGCTTATTGTGAAATTGCTGTTGCTATGATGTACAGGGTCCTGGGTTCAAGGGCTGTTTATCTTGTTGCTGGGCAGAACAGATGCTGATGGAAACAGAGTGATTAAAGCACTTTTAAGCAGTTGTCAGTGAGTTTGAGTGATGGTAAGTGATGCCAACACATGGTTAAATGGGAAACTGCTTAATCTGTGTAGGCATCACTTAGCATTGCACAAACTCACTTACTGCCACTTACTGCCACTAATTGCAGCTCACTCCCACTTACCCCATGCTAATTTTTTTAAAAGAGAAGAAAAAAGGGGTGATAAAGTGGTGAAAAAGGGGGCATGCAGAGAGAAAAACAATATGAAAGATAGTTAGGGATGTGCAGGACAGGTGTAGGGAAGGTTCATAGCTGTCCATTTCTGGTACAGCAACATCTGTGCATTTATACACAATTTAGAGGTGAATTTGGACACTTAAACCCCTGAGAGAGGGTTGAGGACAACAGTAATGTGTTGTTAATCCATTTAGACCAGATTATATGTGTCCAGTGGACATGTGTGTGAAATGGACAGCTATGTATGGGGTAACATTTTTTTGGGAACAGATTGTCCTTTTTTTAATAAGGTGAGAGTGGGATGCTGAGAAAGGATAGTAGGTATATTTGGGAGGTAGGCTGGGTAGGAAGAAAGACAAGACAGACAAGACAGCAGACAGGGGCAGTATGTGACACATGTGGGGGTAAACACCTTGGACTGGGAGGGTGGATGGGAATCGGACACCCACAAGCCCCCAAATGGATACAGTGGGACTGTGGTCCCCACCCATGGGTAGTTAACACTGCACTTTCATGGCCCCAAAGGTGGCTGTGCTACAGGCTGAGTAGGATGGGCAGGCTGACCCTCAAGATGCACCATGCAGCCCTCAAGCTGGAGTAGCAGATCTCTGAACTCCTTTTAAAGCTCGCTATGCACCAATCCCTGGACCTGATGATGGGTGACAGTGTCATGTCCATGCCTGCTCCCATGAGGGATTGTCCCCATCCCCTGAGGTGGTTCCACCCGAAGGTGGTGCAGGAACAGCAGGTGAGGAGGTCCAGGGTTGGGTCCCAGATGTGCTGGGGCCTGGTGCCATGGCCAGTTGAGGCAGGACAGGTAGATCCATTGTGATCAGCCTTCCCAGATGTGCTATGGTGTTGCAGTTTTATAACATACGTTGGTTAGTCATGAAAAACACATTCCAGGATTAGTTATAAGAGCATGCATAGGTATTCCCATTAACCCAAAACAGCAGATATGGAACAGCTGCACAGCAAACAGAACACATGCATATATGGAACCACAATGGGCATTATAACGGCATGCAGCGTACATTGATAGCAACAGGCCACCAATGATAGTATTTGGACAGGGAAGATTAATAATGAAATGTTTATATATTTGTAGAACAATAGGACACATGTCCTAACAGTAGGTTTGGTGAAAAATACACCCATTGATTTATGTGTTTAGATTATCGGAGCAGATAGGGTGGCGAAGAGAGAGAGATGTCAATTAACAACTGTATAGGCTTCAGTTGCTCACAACTTTAATGATCATTGCTCTAATCATTACTGTACAGGTATTAACTCACTTTACATCGACCTATGGTCTGGGGTTGGTCAGTGGTATGTTTGTACACAGTGTATAATTACAGCCTTCTTACAGCTAATTTATACCTTTTCTTACCTGGTAGACCTGTGGAGGAAGTTTCTGTTAGCACTACTTGTCTGTTTCTACCCATATTCACATAGTCAGGGTTGCATATGTGCACACATTGTGTGTGTGTGTGTGTGTGTGTGTGTGTGTGTGTGTGTGTGTGTGTGTGTGTGTGTGTGTGTGTGTGTGTGTGTGTGTGTGTGTTTGTGTGTGTGTGTGTGTGTGTGTGTGTGTGTGTGTGTGTGTGTGTGTGTGTGTGTGTGTGTGTGTGTGTGTGTGTGTGTGTGTGTGTGTATGTTTGTGTGTGTGTGTGTGTGTGTGTGTGTGTGTGGGTGTGTGTGTGTGTGTGTGTGTGTGTGTGTGTGTGTGTGTGTGTGTGTGTGTGTGCTACTGCCATACCCTGCCTTGATTTCTGTCGATCACCCTGGGTGTGGGCGGCCGTGACCACTAGCTGTGACAGTGTGACACTTGAGGTACATTTCTTGGAGGACACTACTTGGTGTATGTACTTATCTTGCTGTCATTTGCAGCCTTGGGGTTGGACAGTGGGTGTTGTACACAGTGTATAAGTACAGCCTTCTTACAGCTAAGATATACTTTTTCTTGGAAGACCTGTGGAGGGAATTTCTGTTAACAATACCTGACTGTTTCTACACATATTCACATATTCTTATGGGAAATTATGCATACAGCTTACTACCACTCCCGTGATTCAAACCGTGCCTGTTTGTGCAAAAAATAGAACAGACTATGTGTTTCATCAGACTGAGCTATTGAGAATTTGCTGTGCTTTATTTGACTGTTCTCTGCCTAATACTCTCTTGATTGTATAATCTGATCTTGTAATTCTAACATTCATACATGGCAGATAGTTCTTATACTGCGTATTCATACTTTGACATAGCACAGTCTGGAAAACATGGTTAACACAACATTCCTATTCTGGTATCAGATCTTGGTTCATGGAACATTTCATATAGTTAATCTCCTGTTTTACAGCTCCACAATCTTTGTCAGATAAGCCTTGATTATTTAATGCTTTCAGAGCTATAGTTACTGTGCAGAAACTGTACACATTTTGATTCATACCACCACATACCAAAGTAACCACAACCAGTCCGGGGTTTTGACTTTTATTGACAGGTATTGACACTTTGATTAATATATACCCTGTACATCAGTATTACTTTGCTAATGTCTCGTTTATTCAGTACAAACCATACCAATTTTTAAATACTGACAGGTGACATTCTACTCCTATCTATTTATTTGCCCTGAATACTACAAGCTAGATTTATACTCATCAGCCTCACGACACAGCCTTAGCAGCCTGCTGGCATGGGTATCCATGTCCATGGCCTTCTCATCTGCAGCTGTACAAGGGATAGAGAAACATTTATGCATACCTACCCATCACATACACAGGCTGGACTTTGGAGAACACTTATTGACACTGATACTTACACACAGCTGGGACATTCCTCGCCTGTACATCTTGGACCCACTGGTGCAAGATCTCCCTCTTCCTATGCTTCAAGTCAGCAAAGTGGTGCCGGACCTGCTCACCAGTCCGAGGGATACCAGTGGCACTGGTGAGATCATGTGCGAGACAGTCCCAGGCCTCCGTTTTGTATTGGGAGCGCTGGTACTGGTCCTACAGCAGTCTCCCTTCATGGTCTTGTACTAGGAGTCCAACTATGACCTGGTCTCCTGAATGCTCCAGCGCTGCACCCAAAAGTTCATACCTTCACTAGCACCAGCCATAGTGCCTGCAATGATGAGCTACAACTGGTTATGGACTGTATTCCCACCTGAGTGGTTTAAATAGGGCTGATTTCTCACACTTTGCCAAGATTGGATGGCTTTGAATATGCTGAGCTAAGCTAATTGATGGGTAAACCCACTTAGCACAGATAAGCATTGCTTAAAGGGGTAGATGCTAAGCACTGCTTACCAGTGCGCAAATCCGCTTAGCTACACTAATTCTTGATAAACATACAAATTTAAGCAAGGCTTACGCCGGCTAAGCATAGCTGAGCACAATTTAGCATTGTTCAGCTTTCGTTTTATAGACTATTAGGATTGTGGGGTTGATTCCTTCGTAATGACATATTATGATATATATGTTTCCCTTCCATAACATCCTCCTATGTGCTTTCATTACATTATATTCCTTTGTGGCTATACTGTATGGGACACTTGTGTTTATATGGGAGTTTCACATCTGCACTACACTGACACCTCATATTTGAACCTGCTAGCCTGGTTAACAAATTATTTATTTATTTATTTTACATTTATTTTACATTTGTTGACCGGGCTAGTCTGGCTGGATACATGTCCATTTTCAGCAGAGGCCCGAGGAGAAAAGCTCCACTAAATACTAAGTACATTACAAAATATTACAAATGTTTATAAGTAACAAATTAGAAAATCATAACATCACACAGAATGCAAGACAGATTCAGGAGAAGCACATTTCGATGAGCAGTTAATACCATATTAGCAATTTTACATAGAATGTACCTAGGTCGATTAGTACTGTAAAAGGAGAAGAAATAAGACAGATACTAATAGGAAGAGTGAAGGAGAGATGTAGTATGAGAAAGAAAAAGGTTAGCCTGGTGTACTGCAGGAACAAAGCCAATGATTTAGGTAGTACAGTTTAATTTTCTGTTTGAATTGAGGCAGGGATGTAGTCAAAGTTATGTCACAAGGTAAGAGATTCCAGCATTTACCTATAGTGTTAGTGAAAAGAGAACAACCTGCTGTGTTGTTTGCCTTTATTGATTTAGTCATAAGTTTACTAGAGGAGCGAAGCGAGTTCAGATTATTATACGGGATTAGGAGTTGAGAGAGTATAGGGGTGTTGTCAGGTAGGTGTAATATGTTGTGAGCTATAGTGAGTTGAGGAATTTTTAGGTAGTTTTGAAATTCGAGCCAGCCAAGTTGCTTTAGATTTATACAGTGGTGAGTCCTAAAGGGGTTACTAGTGGTGAAACGTGCTATGTTATTATAGCAAGTTTCAAGTTTGTTAAGATTGTTTTTCTTGAGGTTGGTATAAATGGGAGAAGCATATAGGAGAGTAGATAGGAGATGGGTTTGAGCACATTTGGTTCTTGTTGCTGGGGTTAGAAAAGGTTTAATACGATATAGGGATCCAATTTTTTTGTTAACAACCTTGATGGTGTTGTTTATGTGCTGATCGAAGGAAAGATGATTGTCAATGGTTATTCCAAGAAGTTTAGTAGTTGGATCAGGCGAGATGATAGTGCCATTATTAGAAGAAATGGTAAAGTTTAAAGGGGGACCGAGAGGTGGGGAGAAGAGGAGAAGTTTAGTTTTTTTGCATTTAGTAGGAGAAACCGTTTAGAAAACCAAGTTTCTACTTTGTTAAAGGTATTTTGTGTTAAGGAGGTCAGTTCAGTAGAAGAAGGTGCGGAGCAGATAAGGTAGAATCATCTGCATATTGTATGCAGGTAGCTTGTGGTATAGCAGTCTGAAGATCGTTTATAAAGAGGGTGAACAGAAGTGGACCTAGAATGGAGCCCTGGGGAACTCCGATGGAAATGGGCAAGAGAGAAGAGATGTGATTTTCCCAAATTACTGCTTGTTGTCTGTTGTTAAGGTAAGATTTAAACCAATTTGTGGCTAGTTTATCACAAGGAAGAGATTCGAGAATATTGATTAAGAGAGAGTGGTTAACCATGTCGAAAGCTTTTGAGAGATCAATGAAAAGAGCGGAGGAGAGAGAATGGTTGTTTCGATTTTTGTTGATAGTATCTATAAAGGAGAGAAGGGCAGTGGTGGTACTATGATGGGGTCTAAAACCATGCTGGCAGTTTGCTATTATGTTGTGGAGGGAGAGGTGGTGTACCAGTTGCTGGTGAATACATTTTTCCATTATTTTTGCAAGGGGTGAAAGAAGGGCAATTGGTCTAAAGTTGGAAAGGTCAAGGAGTTTCCACCTTTATGAAGTGGTATAATATAGGAGACTTTCCATATATCAGGGATGGTTCCTTCTTGGATAGTTCTGTTGATGAGTAAGGAAATAGGATAAGCAATTTCTTTAGCAGCTTTCTGAAGGAAAAGAAAGGAGCTTGTCAGCAGAAGGGGTGCAGGGTTTAAGTTTGTGAATGAGTTTGAAGATGAAAGAGGTAGATATAGGTTTTAGAGCGAAATTGAGGGAAGAGGTAGTTCTGTTAGGTGGTATATGAGAGTTGTTAGTGTTCATTTGTTTGGCTAGGGTTTGAATAGTTTCAGAGAAAAAGAGTTGAAAGCATTGGCAGTCTGGAGAGGGTTTCTGGGTCAGCATTTAGAGGGAAGGAGTTTTCGCAGTTCCTGGGGAAAGAAGTCTATTTACTGATGACCAGAACTGTTTAGGTTGTTAATATGTGTTTCCTGGTGGTTACAGTAGAAGTTTTTCTTGTCAGAGATTATTGATTTTTTTGCTAAATTACGAAGCTGGCAGAATTTAACTAAGTCAGGGTTTAGTTTATTACATCTCCAAGATTTCCATGCTTTGTTTCTAGCAAGCATGAGTTTTTTTGTGTTGGTGGTCAGCCATGGGGCCGATTTGGTCTTTACTCTAATAGAGCGTTCTGGTGCATGAGAATCAAGTATAGATAGGAATGTGGAATTAAAGAATAATACTGCTTCTTCTAGGGGGAGTGATTTTAAGCAATTCCAATTACATATATATAATATATATTATTCACTAACTATTTATAAAAAAAAAATACTTTTAGTGCTGTTTTCACATATAAAAATGAATGGACTGCATTGGGGCTCAAACCAGCAATACCTGTATGCTGAGCGAACATTCTAACCACTATGCTATTTCACTTTGACTGTTTTGGCTGTATATTTCTATTTAGCTCCTTCGGATGTTTCAGTTATGCTATACACAGCTGCATGATGCTCATACCCACACAGCTATGCTCAAACTTTATTGGGGACGGGAAAAAAAAGAAAATTAAATGTGTTTTATTTTTATTAACTGCAGTGGTATGCATACTGCTTTCTGCATCTTAGGGCAAGACATCTGGACAACTACATCATACATGGGGGAATTGGTTTAAATGTTCCTCTCGGGAACATGCTTACTTATTTGGTATGCCAGGATGTACACTAGCATAGCATTCTGGACATTGTCTGTGCTGTACCATTGTGGGGGGGCTGTACTTTTGTGTGATTTGTACTGTATTTTGTCCATGGATACTGTTATGTTATGATAACTGTTAGTTGCTTTGGAATTGCTGTAAGGCAATTCTAGAGGGTGGGAGTGTGTGTACTGTGCAAGCAATTCTCGGACACACCCCCTGCACTCATACATGGATTGTGTTCATGTAGAGAATACAGCAGCATGCCTTCATTAATATGCAAGGCGCACTGCTGTTCTACACAGGCATGATCCCCTCCATGCAGCAATAGCACTATTCCTGCATGGACTTTAAAGAATCCAGTGGAAAATGTTTTGTGACGGAACAGTGTTAACCTTCCCTGTAGTCTATGTGTTACTGTACATAACAATACAGTGTCCTTTTCTATATTATAGTATTTGTATCAATTTAAAACTGCGGTGGTGGTGCTGTGGTAGCGTTGTCACCTCACGGTAAGACGTTGCCCTGTTCGATTCTCAGCTAAAGCGTCTTCTGTGTGGAGACATGCCTGAATGGGCGTACCTTCGTTGAAGGTTGTGCGTCAGGGCTCTCAACTCGGTACGTAAAAATCTACTGCCAATCATTAGCGGACCGGAGTTCCACTGTGGCGACCCCTAACCAGGAAAAGCTGAAAGACACAACAACAACATACATTAATCAATTTCATTTTCTTCCTAGTTATTTCTTGTGAATGTTTCTCTTTCTTTTTTATTTTTTCTACATGCTGAGTATTGTAGTCTGAATTCCAAAGTTGTCATCAGTACAATCATTTAAATAGAGGTTGAGTGGTCTTTACTGGCAGAAGACAATACTTTGCCTAGTATTGTTTATCTTGTCAGCCCAGGCATTAATACATGTAACAACAGTTTTCCAAGCTATGCAAAGTTCACAAGTGCAATCATCTTCACTAAGTCCAGATTTATTATTAATAGTAGTAAACAAATCATGTATCATTGGCATGAGGAACATCTCCAATGTTAGCAGGTATTACCTTTGTATATACACAGCATTTAGCAAAATGGGTAAGATACTTGTGCTTCAGCAAATCATACATGGGATACTCATTTAGGCATATATTCTCAGCAACAAATGTCTAAAAAGTTTAAAAGAAAGCAAATGAACTACAGAGCCAGAACACAAAGTGCCCCACATATTTCAGTCTATCTTGCTCCTTTTAAAATGAGTGACTCTCCACGTAGGCAGTTCAAGTTACCCCCTCTTTCATATCTAACTGCTTAGTGCACACTTCAACACTTAGAATATTAATTCATTTTTTGCATCTTACCATTAACATCTGCAACAGCTACTCCAAGACCACCAACTATGGAAGGCCCACATTCTGCCTCTTAGTAGTCATCTTGGGATTAGTGCTTGTTTTTTGCTCCTGGTAAGAAAAGGAGCATAGGAACTTTATTTTCTGGAGACTACTGATCACTGGAAAGTTTAATAACTACTTCATAGGTGCCAGTTTGGAATCTGTGCTTACATTTTCCTCCTGGTGAGAGAAGGGGCAGGTGCATTGAGTCCTGACAGTTTCTGATTGGGTGTCTGTGTTTGACCTTATTGAGTGGTCTGGTTGCTATTCAAAGCAACTAGCAGGAAAAGACTAACAAGTCTACAGCCCCTTGCATCATATGGAACAAGACTGCTAATCACCAAACAGGCTGCGGCCTGCTTCTCATCTTGCGATTGGTGCTACGTTTTTGCTTCTGGTGACAAAAAGCATTGTATCCCAGCAGGATGAAGCTATGATGAGACCAATACTAATGATATTTAGGCTGTAGCCATTCTGGCAAATCCCTTCTTTTAATCATTCTTGACAGGTTAGTTCTTTCTTTTCAGTAAGTACTGCGTGATTTGCTGCTGTCTAATCTAACTTCAGAACATGTCCTTAAATGCTTCATCCATAAATCATCAGGGTTTATTTATTAGTTTCCCCTCAAGTGTTTGGCAGTGCCCTGCATAGACGCAAACTGAGTTAACATTTTTTTTCCATAAAAGCATATTTGAAATTTCACCATTACATAGCTGCACACAGGACAACTAGTTTGCAGTGATAATCACCCTTCACAGAGTTGCAAACCAAATACTCCTGACATTACATTATATTCTCACTCTAACTGTCTAATCAATAAAAAAGGTTATTTTGCCATGGATATGAATTTCCCCACTATCTCCATTAGGACATTGGTGGATATGGACATCCTGAGGCAATGCATTAGTTGTCTCATGTTTACTGACAGCCAATTTATTCTCAAGCAGATTAATATGGTATATGAGAGATGTATTTAAACAATGTCACTGGAGGCAAAGCTCTCAAATAAAAGTACTCTTAGTCAGGTTGTCAGTAGTACACATGCTGGACACATCACACACAAATGAAAACAGACAAATAGACCCTACACTTAAATGTAACCTCTCTAAACACCAAAGACCTCCTAGAAAAAGTACATATAACAAATACCCTCAGGAACCCCAAATACACTCTTTGAAAACAACACCCACATCAACAAATACAGCCACATCCCATGTAGACTTCAATTCTAAGCCCATAAGGTAAGTCACCACACAATCCAACATTCTGGTCATTGGAGACTCCATTGTGAGATACACTGATGTACCTTTCTCCAGGCTGAGTAAGGGGTCACTTGCTTATCAGGGGCACGGATCTGCCACATTACACATGCACTCATGTTATTGGACCATAATTACTATTGTATCTCTGAACTCCACGTATTTTCGTAGAATGTACAGATTTTTGCCTATTATTTTTGGTCTGTTTTCTCATTAACTTGTGGTTTTCTGGCAAATTGTTGGTAAATCATTGAGGGATGAAGTCAGAAAATAATGACAGACATTTGAGTTTCAGACTTCATACCCTTCAGAATTTATGCTAATATAAAACCTGTTATTCTATCAACTTTATAAGTTTCTAAGAACATCATTTAAAAAGTGTCCCTTTTTAGGGCCTTTGTATCCCCATTTTTATTTTTATTTATTTATTGACATTTGTTAACTGGGTTGGTCCAGCTGGGCTTGTGGCCCATTTTCAGTGGAGACCAGAGGAGAAAAGCTCTAAAAAAACATAAACAGTTTACAGAAAATCAAACATTTGAGTCAAAAATATGGTCAAAATCAGTTATACAAGAACGTTAGAGAGACAAAGCAGAAATGCAAACACATGATATATACATATCAATATTTTTACACACTAAAAAATATATTTACAAAAAGAGTTAAGTCCAACAGTATTTATTGTAAATTTTAATAAGTATCCACAATAGTGGAGTACTTAGCCGTATGTGGAGGGACTGAAAAGGTACATAGTAGGGTTGTGGGTAGCTTAAGTAAGGGCTTGACAAGGACATATTTTGGAGTTGAGTAGATGAAGTTTGAGTTTTTCTTTAAATTGTGATGGGTGAATGATGGAACAAATGTCTCTTAGGAGTATGTTCCAGGCTTGGGTGACAGAGTGTTTATATAGGAGTTTGTTAGCTATTTTTTTGGGTTGGTAAATTTGTAGTAGTTGCTGATTAGAGGTACGGAGAGTCCATGGAGGAGTGTAGATAAAGATGAAGGAAGAGAGAGCAGGGCAGGATGAAGGTTTGTAAAGAATGAAGAGTAAAATTTGAAGTTGTGACAGCAGTAGGAGATGGGGGAATTCTAACCAGTGGAGAGTATTTAGGGAAAGGCAGTGATGTGTATTGTATGGAGAGTTTGTGATAAATCTAGCTATCTTGTGCTAAGTTTGTTGGAGTTTGTTTAAAGTAGTAATTTGGATATCAGTGAGTACTGGGGCAGCATATAGAAGGGAGGGGAGGAGAAGAACTTGTGCAAGGGAGAGACTGGCATTTGCAGTTAGAATTTTTTGTTGCGATACAGTAAATCAAGTTTCTGGTGAGTCTTTTTTATACTTTGGAGGATGTGCAAGTTGAATTTGAGTTCATCATCTATGATGACCCCAAGGAGTTTAGTGTGAGCTTTAGGTTGAATAACAGTGTTATTAGAGGAAGTAATAGTAAAGGTGGATTTGAGGTGAGCAAGAGAGATAGGAGGAAAATAATAAGAGTTTGATCTTTTTAGGGTTGAGAATGGGTAGATTCCTGGACAACCACTGTCAGTGGATAGGAAGGCCTGTTGAGTAAGAGTGTAGAGATTGGAGATATTGTCTGAGATGGAAATGAGAGTCGAGTCATCTGCATATTGGATGAGGGAGGATTGTTTACAAGAAGTATAGAGATCATTGGTAAAGGCATTAAATAGGAGGGGACCCAGGGTAGAACTTTGTGGTACCCTGGTTGGGACAGGTATGAATGGAAAATTGGAAGATAATCATTTAACAGATTGCTGCCTGCAGGATAAGTAACTGGAGAACCAGACAAGGGAGGAAGAAGATAGATTGAGATCTGCAAGTTTATGATAGCAGTAAGGGATGGGAGTCTGTATCAAAGGCTTTGGAAAGGTCAAGGAAGAGACATGATATGAGTTTGTTATTGTCTAGGGTCTTGGCAATGGTATGTGTAAAGGATAAGAGGACAGTAGTTGTGCTGTGGTTGGGACAGAAACCATGCTGAGTTGAGTAAGGAGGTTATGCTGGAGGAGGTAGTTGAGTAGTTGTCAATGGATACATTTTTCAAGAATTTTAGAGAGGGGAGATAGAATAGCTATAGGTCGGTAGTTAGATGGGTCTGTAGAGTTTCCACCTTTATGCAGGGGAATAGCTAAGAAGGTTTCCACCTTTATGCAGGGGAATAGCTAAGAAGGACTTTCATAGGGTAGGGGCAGTGGATTCCTGAATAGATCTATAGATTAGTATAGATACTGGATAGGTAATGGAGTCACCAGCAAGTTTGAGGAAGGTAGGATGTAGATTGTCAGTGGAGGGAGAGCAGGGTTTGAGTTTGTGAAGAAGAGATCTGATGTAGGAAGTAGAAACCAGATGTAAAGAGAATAGTTGTTTGTTATAAGGATTGGGAGGAGTAGGCAGAGAAGTTGTGTTACATTTGGAAGGTATGAATGTTTGAATTGTTTCAATAAAGTGTTTATTGAGAGGAGTAGCAGTTTCCAGAGGAGATGTATTTGGGTAGGGCCAGGGAGCTGAGAGGCAGCCTGGAGAGATAATTTTGTTAATAGTATACCAGAACATGCGAGGGTTGGAGTTGTTATTGAATTGGGCAGAATTATAAAGGGATGTTTTGTCGTTATTGGTTTGTTTTTTGTAAGATTTCTGAGGTATCTAAAATTATGTAGCAGAGGTAATTTCTTTGTTTTGATCCAGGCTATCCAAGCTCAATCGCTTTTTAGCATAAGGTACTTAGTTTCTTTTGAGAGCCAGGGAGCATAATTGGATTTTATTCTAACCTTCCTAGAGAGAGCAAGAGATTTCAGTGTATTCAGGAAGATGCTATTGAACCTAGTAACTGCATCACTGAGAGGGATTTGTTTAAGGATGGACCTGTCAATGGTCGATAGAATAAAGTTGAACTGGACTACATCAAAATTAGAGAGTTTTCGGCAATCTCTATAGATATGGGATTTGGGGGGTTGGATGGTGTATCTAAGGACTGAGGTGAAGAGGTGGTCACTAAGTTGATCTGGTATGATAGTGGGGTTGTGGTAGTGTTGAGGGGAGCTGGTGAGTATCCACTCAATTATGGAGCCGGAGGATGAGTTTTTATGGAGGTGGGTGGGCGCTGATATCAGTGGATGGAAACCATGCAGGTTGATGCTGAGTTGTGGAGAGTCAGTTTTAAGTTTAGACCAATCTAGGTTAACATCACCTAGGATGAGGGTTTCATAGGGAATATTGTGGGAAAACTAGGATAAAGTATTCTCTAGAGTGGATACATTGTTTCCAGGAGGGATATAGATGGCGGCAACAGCTAATTTTTTGTGAGGGTTAAGGTGGCAATTAAGGATGATGAGTTCAGCTGGGTGAAAGTCAGGGTTGGGTGTGGGGAAAGGTGAGGTATGGAGGCAATTGGAGTGGAGGATGGCTACACCACCCTCTTTTTTTGGAAATCTATCAGAGCGATAGATATTATAGCCTGGTAGGAGAATTTTGTTGTTCGTGATATGTGGCTTAAGCCAGGTTTCAGATAAGGAAAGGATGTGAGGGTTAGTACGCATTATCCAGGCATGGAAATTGGTGATTTTGTTGGTTAACTACAATGCTGTAGAAGTTGTCAGTAACTCCAAACCGATAAAACTGTTTCCAAAAAAGAAAAAAGTCCATAAAGTCACAAATTCCATTTTATTCCACAAACTTCACAGTGTTTTGTGCTTTCATTCACATTGGAACTTCCTCAGAACTCAACTCATAAAAAACTCAGTTTAATTTAAATACCATCTTGACAAACAGTTAAAACATCACATGACCATCTCCTACCAATTAAAAACATATTACTCCATTTAAAATTCAATTGTTTGAGTTTTAACACAGGGAGCAGGGATAAAGTGTCATTCAACCCTGGGTGGTGAGTTGCATTTAGCACTATTTGCCATTTTATTTCAGCCATGTCCAAATGCTCATCAACCACGCTCCCTTGTAGGTCTTTCACCACCTTTTCCACCACCAAAAATCTAAAACTATGAGTAGGATTCTTACTAATGTGCCTATATAAGGCATTGTTGGATTTACAATTTTTGATGTCCGCAAAATGCGCATACATGCGGTCCCACAACCATGTCATCATCTTACCTATGTAAAAACTTGAGCACAGGCTACACTGGGCCAGATAGACCACATTTTTTGTATCACAGTTATATCTCCCCTTTACATAACATGTTACATTCCACACTATAAAATGATCACTACACATTATTCCTGGACACTGTGGGCACGCTCCACATTTTTTGGTGCCATTACTTTGCATAGTGTTAAAAGTGTTAAAATACAAGGGAGCGTGGTTGATGAGCATTTGGACATGGCTGAATTAAAATGGCAAATAGCGCTAAATGCAACTCACTGCCCAGGGTTGAATGACACTTTATCCCTACTCCCTGTGTTAAAACTCAAACAATTGAATTTTAAATGAAGAGTAATATGTTTTTAATTGGTAGGAGATGGTCATGTGAAAGGCTGTTGGCCCAGATGACATACCAATGGAAGCATGGAGGTGCTTAGGAGAAATGGCAGTGGAATTTCTAACTAGATTGTTTAATGGAATTTTGGAAAGTCAGAGGATGCCTGAGGAGTGGAGAAAAAGTGTTTTGGTACCTATCTTTAAGAATAAGGGTGATGTGCAGAGCTGCAGTAACTACAGAGGGATAAAACTGATTAGTCAGAGCTTGAAGTTATGGGAAAGAGTAGTAGAAGCTAGGTTAAGAAGGGAAGTGAAGATTAGTGATCAACAGTATGGTTTTATGCCAGGAAAGAGCACTACAGATGCAATGTTTGCTCTGAGAGTGTTATTGGAGAAATACAGAGAAGGCCAGAAGGAGTTGCATTGTGTCTTTGTAGACTTGGAGAAACCATATGACAGGGTGCCTAGAGAAGAGTTGTGGTATTGTATGAGGAAGTCGGGAGTGGCAGAGAAGTATGTAACAGTGGTACAGGATATGTACGAGGGTAGTTTGACAGTGGTGAGGACTGCAGTGGGAGTGACAGATCAGTTTAAGGTGGAGGTGGGATTACATCAAGGATCAGCTCTGAGTCCTTTCTTATTTGCAGTGGTGATGGACAGGTTGGCAGATGAGATCAGACAGGAGGCCCCGTGGACTATGATGTTTGCAGATGACATTGTGATCTGTAGTGAGAGTAGGAATCAGGTTGAGGAGACTCTGGAGAGTTGGAGATATGCTCCAGAGAGCAGAGGAATGAAGGTCAGCAGGGCTAAGACAGAATATATGTGTGTAAATGAGAGGGAGGGTAGAGGAATGGTGAGGATGTAGGGAGTAGAGTTGGTAAATGTGGACGAGTTTAAGTACTTGGGATCAACAGTTCAGAGTAATGGTGAATGTGGAAGAGAGGTGAAGAAGAGAGTACAGGCAGGGTGGAATGGGTGGAGAAGAGTGTCAGGAGTGATTTGTGACAGACGGGTACCAGTAAGAGTGAAAGGGAAGGTCTACAAGAGGGTAGTGAGACCAGCTATGTTATATGGGTTGGAGACAGTGGCATTGACAAAAAGGCAGGAGTCAGAGCTGGATGTGGCAGAGTTAAAGATGTTAAGATTTGCACTCAGTGTTACTAGGATGGATAGGACTAGGAATCAGTATATTAAAGGGTCAGCTCATGTTGGACACTTTGGAGACAAAGCAAAAGAGACGAGATTGCTTTGGTTTGGGCATGTGCTGAGGAGGGATGATGGGTATATTGGGAAAAAGATGCTAAGGATGGAGCTGCCAGGTAAGAAGAATAGAGGAAGGCCTAAGATAAGGTTTATGGACGTGGTGAGAGAGGACATGAAGGCGGTTGGTGTGACAGAGCAAGATGCAGACGATAGGAAGAAATGGAAAGAGATGATCCTCTGTGGTGACCCCTAATGGGAAAAGCCGAAAGAGAATGATGAATGATGATGAGGAAATGGTCATGTGAAGTTTTAATTGTCTGTCAAGATGGTATTTAAATGAAACTGTGATTTTTATGAGTTGAGTTCTGAAGAAGTTCCAGTGTAAATGAAAGCGCTAAACTCTGTGAAGTTTGTGGAATAAAATGCAATTTGTGACTTTATGGACTTTTTTTTTTTTGGAAACAGTTTTATCGGTTTGGAGTTACTGACAACATCTACAGCATTGTGGCTTAGCTGTTCTGTAAGTTGTCATCTTGGGCTGTTTCCTTTAATGGTTGATTTGTGATTTAGTCATTAGTGATTTTGTTTGTGCAGAGCTCATTGTTAATGGAACCACCTATACTAAGCCAGAAGATGTAGCAAATCTACTGACAACAAATTCAGCTCTATGTTTACCCCTCTCCCCTTCAACCTTCCCTTAGGAAATGTAATAAAAATATAACTACTCATGCTAGGTAACAAGTCCTTAATTCTCTCTCTCAAAGGCCAAGAACACTGCATGAATGGGCCCAGACAACATCACAGTTTGCCTTTAAATAGCATGAAACATGACCAATCATTCAATCTTGAATTGCTATTTAGCTGTAGCCTCCAAACAGGCTTTGTGCCTCACAAATAGAGAACAGCAATAGTCATCCCTCTTCACAAAGGTAGGCCATCTGCAGACCCTGGAAACTACAGACTCACAAGTCTCACTAATCTCATATGCAAAGCCACGGAAAGAATTATCATGGAATTGATCAATAATGACATAGGAAACCTTCTGGAACTGGACCAAACCCAGTTTTGTTTCATCAAAGGCAGGTCATGTCTACTCAACCTGTTGGACTTCTTTGAGAAGGTCACCAAAGCAATGGATGAGAGCAAAATGGTTCACACTGCCTACTTTAACCTGGCCAAGGCATTTGACACAATACCACACTGAGGCATTGTTGACAAACTCAAGAGGTTAGGTATAAACTCTTATGCTACCAAGTGGATAGCCAGCCGGCTCACAGACAGGACCCAGGAATTTAGAACTGGGGAGTCCACCTTTACAAAAAGGCCAGTCACAGATGGAGTCCCTCAGGGTTTGGTTCTGGTACTGCTCCTTTTTGACATTTACTTATCTGAAGTCAAGGCCAATGTCAATGACCACTGGCTGACTAAATTTGAAGATGATTGCAAATTAGTAGCTGTCATAGAATCCTTGACCAACACAAATGTTCCCCAGGCAGGGATGACACAGACAAACAACTGGTGTCAGAGCCATGGACTAAAACTAAATGCCAGAAATGCATAACGATATCCTTTGGGAAGTCATTCACCCCTGGTGACTATCATATTGACAACACCTCCCTAAGTGGTAAAACAGCTGTCATGGATCTGGGGACACACATGGATAGTAATATAACATTTTACCATTATGTGTCTACAGTAGTGAGGAAGTTGTTCTATGCTGTACAACTTATAAACAGTAGTATGTCATCTAGGTCCAAGGTAGTCATTTATTCCATTGTATTCAGCATACATTACACTTATTAGTGTGCACAATGCCCCTTTGGCATGTTCCTAACCAGGCATGTTCAACAATTGGAATGTCCACAGAATTTCCTCACTAACAGAATGCAGCGCATTATTAACACATCCTGCACAGACCACCTCAAGGTCCATTCCCTTTATTCTGTTTCCTACATGCTGTTGAGGGGAGCTACCTGGCATACAAGGCATTTTTACAGCCCACCCTGATGGACTTCCTGCATATCTGCATAACAAAGAGCACCAGAACTACCCAGTCAAAAGACTTAAATCTTGCCTGTGATATAAATAGGACCTGCTAGAGAGACAGGTATGTATCCCAGAGACTATCCTTTCTCTGGAACAAGCTCCCCATCCATGTAAAGCAGAGATCCTCCCTAACCCACCTATGGAGTAATTTGGACAACTGGATAGGGAACGGGACATTCATCCCTGGTTTGGCTACTATGTCTTTAATGGACACAGGCAGCATATAAATGTTTCATCTCCCAAGTCCCTGCTCTTCTTACTCTTATCAAGGGTACCAGAACTTGTCATAGATTTGGAATGCATGGCAAAGCTTAACACAGCCTTTGTTGTCATCAGCATATTAAGCACCAAGGAGTCTATGAATCTATGAACTAGAAATTTAATATATCAGACTCCCCAAAAGTGTACCAGTGACATGTGCACAGGTATGTTAGTGCAGGGCCTAGCCAGTAATCTGAGGTCAGAATCAAACATTGAACCTTGTGCTTATGAGCTGAAGATCTTAACCATTATTCCAAACAAAACATGCCCTATTTGTAAAAGATACAATCAGTTTACCCATTTTTCAAGTTATCTGCATCCATCCTATAGAACACCTCATATGAAAAAAGATACATCTGAAAGATACAACTTAAATAAGTATGGGCCTTGAACAGAGCCCAGTGGGCAACTTGGCTGTAACCTAAAATTTCAACTCTCCAGCTTGGTTTAATTTCTCTGAGTCTTTTGGGTTTCTATTACCATGATGGGAATAGACCCCATTCCAAAATTAAAGTAATGATTAAAGTTCTTGAAGTACTCTTTCAAGCTTTGATGTTTGCCAAAAGTGCTTTTCGCAGCACCCGCAATGCGCCCAGAACTGACTGCTGTAATTTATATAGAGTTGATTCAGGTAATGTTGGTATGACGTGGTTTTCCTGACTCATGATGGGGGACCTGTAGCTATAGGATTTTTCCTATGGTTAGTTGGACATGGAGTTGCTCAAGCAAGTCATATTGTTTGACCAATCTTGAAGTGTGCTTATCCTTTATGTAGATAGATACACCTCCATCTTTTGCCCTTTCTCATGCAGTGGGTGACTGGCATATATGAAAGACATTATAGCCATGTGCTACTGAAGTACTTTCTGTAGCTTTGAACCTTGTTTCAGTAACTGCACATACGTCATAATTCTTCAGGGTGAAGAGCACTTCCAGGGAGTGCAGTTTCTTGTTGAGATTCCTGGCACTGATTAGTTATACCTTTAGCTTATCCTGAGTAGATTTTGCTATATTGGAAGTTTTGTCAGTTTAGCAATGCCTATTAAAGGCACTATGAGGTGGATAATGTTTTGGCCAGTATCTGAATGTCTAGTGCTGACAGGGGAAGGCCATCCCTAGAAAAGCAGCATGGCCTGTCAACCATGTCCTACCAGGCTGATAAATATTGGACACCTTCTAAGTCAATTGCTAAAGTCAACCATTTTCTGTTGGTATTGTGGCATCATCCTTGGATACAGTGGAATGCTGCTCAATACCTGCCTGTGATGGATATTCTGAGAGCTCAATCATTTATCTCTTGATATAGTCAAGGGGATAGGTCTCAGGTCATTTACATACACAAGGACTATGACCGAGTCATACTGGTAATTGGGGTTTAGTGACCTAAGTCTTTATGTGATCTATCAATCCTGACCCCTGACAGCCAACTAAGGTCAACTGTCTCCTTATCCAACCTGGTGAGAAGGACATCAATGTATCCTATAACCACAATTTTGGGTTGTAGGGTGTTATGCCTTATGGGTTTGGTAGTTGACGCACAATAAGATGTGGTTTTATGTGTTGTGATGGGAGTTGTCTTGTTTGTGTACATTCAGAATTTCTGAGGACTGCCTCAGATAGGCCTTTGATGTTTGGCTAAGTTACATGTCAGCACGTCTGCATATGTGGGTCTATGTGTCTAGTCCTTTGTCAGTGTGGTGAGTGTTTTGTGTGCATCACTCTCAACCTGCTTGGTGTTTTTTGTGTCTGTATATGAGAATTTAGCCTCCAGTAACATTGTGTAACTACATCTTTCACATACTGTATTTGTCTGTTCCCTAATTAATTAGTTGTCAGTGTATATAAGGCAACTGCTACATTGTCTCAGGATGCCTATGTCCAACAAGCTAGACGCAGAGATAGCAGGAAAGTGCCTTTCCATGGTTGCAGGTACCAATGTGTGCTTTACAGGGGAAAGGAGTGGAGGGTCTTGGCAACTGGAGAAGGTATGAGTGCTTACTTAATGTAATCTATAGGCAACTTATCCGTTGATGCTGCCCAGTGCGCATACCAATTGCTGTCTGAGAAGCAATAGTCCTGAGTGCTGTAATAATGGAATCTAGCTTAGTGCAAATGTGAGGCTTATATACAAGCAACAAATAACAACTTTTAAATTAGCTGTGCCCTAAGGCCAATCAGGTAAGCAGACAATAAGCTTTCCACCAGCAATTCCGATATGAGATAGTTGTAATCAGCCCTTTCATGCCACAAGAGTCCAGACTTTGACTCTATTAATGTAAAATGACTGGTTTGGAGCCCAAGTATTAGGGAATCTCTAAACAGATACGTACAAGCACTGAAATCAGTAGATCTGGTGTATTTAGAGTACTACAAATGCAGAACAGCAGCCCTTACAGCTGTTAGAAAATGCAACTTAAACTCCAAGCAAGTGCAGCAAAACACTAAACAGCACAGAAACCATTCAGAAAGCAGTGAAAACAAGCAATGCACGTACTAAATAATGCTTCATTTTGTTTTTTTTGCCAAGGATGACTTCAGATACAAGCAAAATCTATCAAAGTCTCCTGTGTCATAACCAAACTTTGAGCAGCTCTAATAAATGATAATTATAGAACATTTTGTTACAGATAGTTATACATCTATTTTCAACATATTCATACTGATATATGGTTTCAATTCACAATGTTTCCAGTTCTGGTGATAATTTATCTACAATAACCTTTTTTATTATTTTTCCACAACAAGAATGCAAACTTAAGGGTATGTATGAGTCTAGGGTTGTTCTATGTCCCTTTTCTTTGAAGATGGGTTTAACAAGTAAGTATCCAATCTTGAGAAATCTCTCTATATTTAAATAACCAGATGAATAATAGTGATAATGGTACTATAAGTTCATGTCAAAGTGTTCCCAAGCCATTATTACTAATTTGGTATCCACCCTGTGCTTTTTTCGGGTCCAGTTTGCAAAGTTTATATTCAAAATAATCTAATTTAATTTCAGTACCTGAAGATGCTTGGATGTTACAATTTATCATCCCCTTTGTAGAGCCAAAATGTGTTGCATAAGATTTTATAAATATAGCTATATTCAGTTGTGTGTACAAATGCTATATGTTTTTGCTGCTACAACATAACACACATTTATAAAATAGTTTCTTGCTTTGCTCAATATCTTTGCATAATTTTTCTTCAGAATGTTCTTTATCTTGTCTGACAATATATTTAAATTGTCTGTCCATTTTTTTCAGTTTTAAAAGTTTTAGTTAACCCTTATTTATATTTCTTATATTTTTATCTCCCAGTTTAACTATATTGTTCTTATGGAAGTATATCCTCCTGATGTTGTCTGCCTAGATCTTGATGTTAAGCATATTTTTACATTCAGTTTCCCTTTCTAAACTTGCTACATTCTTTATGTAGCCTTTCCACTAAATGCATAATTCCTGTTATCTTTGCATAGTGACTGTTTTGCTTTATAGTCTATTAGTGATTCAATGATTTAATGAATTTTTATCCAAACTCAAAGCCTGACAAGATCATTTAAGAGTTTCCTGAATCGTAATTGTTGAATACTTCAAATTTGGAAACCAAAGATCCAACTTTAACTTAAACATTTTTAAGTTGTAAGAGCATCTAATTCATAAAGTTAATGAATTCCTCAATCTGCTAGGTCTAACCTGAAAAAAGTAAATTTTAATCTTGATTTAACAGAGGTAAGTTTAAAAAAAACCTACTATTTCTTGTACAAAGATCATGATTAACAAATATAACACTCAACATGGCTGCCAGGAACTCATGCTTTAAACATTTCTAAAAAAAAAAAAATATCACCCTCATAAGTCTGTATGCTATAAAGAGATAAATTCTTAAGTTTGCTTGCATTAGTCATTAACTCATAACCATTGATTGGTCTAGGCAAGTTTTCTTTGTGTTCTCTGATGACTTCTGTTGTTGAATATTGTAAAAACAACAAAAAATCTACTATATTGTTATTTGGCAGAAAGTAGAAATATACATTTATAACAAAACATTTTTGTCCCTACTAGAAAAAAAATGCAGCATATTTTAATATGACTGTAGCACTTCCTAAGTATATATTTAATATTAGCATTGTAGTTTATATAATGGAGTCCTTACTCCAAAATGTGCAATCATGCATTTGTTGTAATCAGAATTTATACTTTTGCAAAACAAACAACTAGTTACGGAGTCCAGGCAACCTTTTCCTTAGGAACACAACCAATGTCCATTATGCCCTGTTTCCTGGTATGTCTGTTTACATTCTGCAGCAATTTGTGTTCATTAACATACTTTGTAAATACTTTCCATATTAATGTTGTAGAAGCTATATTAGTCCAGTCTATTTTTGGTAAACTAAGTTCATGACTATTATTTTTTCCATCCTCTGACAAGAAATGTATGAATTCTAATACATTAGCACTTGGACTTTGGTGGTCTATACACTCCAAAAATTGTGGACCATTTTAGGGTTGTCTTTATTTTCACTGTTACACAATCTACAGTATTTGTGTTATCAGTGAACATGTATTAATCACATAACACATAATATTTAATCCCTACCATAACACTGGCTCCTCATTTTTTATTATAGTGATTGTTATAATAAAAAAGCATTTATAGCCTGAAAGAACCAGTTCTCGGTCATTGTTCTTTAAGTATGTTTCACAAATAATGACAATCTCAATCTTATGTGAATGTAATAAATTATTAATCCTCCTAGCATTAACATTTGGCACAGACAAATCAAATTTTGTGTCTATAAATTGGTATACATTTCTGATCTGACAAAAATCCTGAAGTGTGTTATTATATAACATTTGCATAAATGATTTACATACAGCAAGCAACTGTTCTGTCATTATGCAATATATAGATGATGCATCTCTAACGTGCACGCAAACTTTCCATGTATTACAACAACAAGCCCTGGAAACTTTCCCATCTATTGCAACTTGACCCAACAATCATTGATTACTGCTTAATCAAAAAAAGAGAGACCACAGTGATTCTGCTTACTCCCAAAAAAATAGTAGCTAATCAGAATTTAAGATTTACATAACTTCTAACAGAAAATTGACACTGTACACCATACCAAGCTTGTTGTCAGTACTATCGATGACAGTCTGAATATTGATTACCTTATAAATGATGATATACATAACACTCATGAGATACTTGGTGCTGTCAGTGGAATCAAGATCAACTTGACTGATCATGCTAGGAAAACTATTCCTCTTACTATACTTCTCTGTGCATCTCTTATCCTTGTCAACCTGCAAGCCACTCAAAATAATTAATTGCTGCAATTATATAACAATTTGCTAAAGCTGCTACTAATATGACCTAAATGTGTCATCAGTGTCAGGCTCTTAAGCAGTCCAGCTGGCTGGAGCTACCTCACCATCATTATCTCTTACAGCCTCCCTTTATCTATAATCCTATATACAACCCAGAAAAATGCCCAGGGCTGAGGATCCTCCTCCACCAGTATTCTTCATGCCCAGGGCTGAGTATCCTCCTCCACCAGTATTCTTCATGCCCAGGGCTGAGTATCCTCCTCTAGCCATATTCTTCATGCCCAGGGCTGATTATCCTCCTACAGCAGTATTCTTCATGCCCAGGACTGACTATCCTCCTCCAGCAGTATTATTCATGCCCAGAGGTGAATGTCCTCCTCCAGCAGTGTTCTTCATACCCAGGGCTGAGTATCCTCCTCCCACAGTATTCTTCTTGCTGGGACTGATTATCCTCCTCCAGCAGTATTCTTCATACCCAGGCTGAATATCCTCCTCCAACAGTATTCTTCATACCCAGGGTTAAGTATACTCCTCCAGCAGTATTCTTCATGCCCAGGGCTATATATCATCCTTCAGCAGTATTCTTCTTCTTGGGGGTGAGTATCCTCCTCCAGCAATATTCTTTATGCCCAGTGCTGTGTATCCTCCTCCAGTAGTATTCTTCATGCCATCCAAAGCCTTGAAGTATCAACCTAAACACTATCTGTTGACCTATTAGGTCCAATCTTGTTCAGCTCCTGGCTAAATCAACTTTACACTTGCAGGTTTTCTCCTCCACTCTCTGCCATGTGGACAGATAACCTAGTAATACTCTAGGGTTGTATTCCACTTAACATCGTGATCATTCTGAAATTGGTCTTTAACAAACATGTATTAGTTGTAATTCTAACAGATTGTTTGCATTCTATTGATCTTTTTTCTTCTGTGGTGCTTTGCTCTCTTGGTCTCCAATGAAAAAGGGCATTTTATATACATCCAGAGCATCCTACTTAAAAAATGCAGCAAAATAAATAAATATTGCAGTACATCTGCTGCAAAAACTCTCCAACCTTTTAAATTTGTATAAACCCAAAATTATGCTTGGATATTCTAGAAATTTCTATTTTTAAATGGGCCATTTTTCAGGTAGGTATTTACCCAAAATATCTTTTCATTCCCCCTGACCTGACTCCTTTTTCTTTATGTGATTTGTAAAACATGTGTGCTAACATCTGTATATGTTATGCTGTTTAAGAGTGCTGTAAGTTACTCTAGTACTATCCAGTGACTCCTTGAAGATGAGATCATCTGAACCAACATGATTAGAAACAGTTCCTTTCTTTCTTACATTAGGGCATTCTAAGGACATACTCATATCCTGTATATTTACTTCTAACAAGCCCAACTCTGTCCAGTGTTCATTACCCTCCTGCAAAAGTAAGTACCAGTTCCTCTAACAGTTGAATCTTCAACTAGCAGTGTATTATTTATGACCAGATCTGAATATTCTCCAACTTCTAATTCAGTAATGTTTGCTCTTTTGATTGTTATGAAGGAATGATCATCATGACCATTATTAGTCTTATTAATCTTACTGTTTTCACAGCTTATTTAATTTGCAAGCATACAATTCTCATGTATCTCTCATTGTATTTCTACAATCTGAGCCATGTTATCAAATTTAGTTTTTCTCTTATTTTTTTCTTACAACGTACTTTAATCCTTCCAAGTTCAATTTTGATTTCTTCCTTCTAGCATGTCCCTTGCTTCTTTTTTCTACCTTCTCTGTTGGAAAATGATGCATTTTTCCATAGTCTGAATGTTTTGTGATGGAACAATGTTAACCTTCCCTGTAGTCTATGTGTTACTGTACATAACAATACAGTGTCCTTTTCTATATTATAGTATTTCTATTATATACATTAATCAATTTCATTTTCTTCCTAGTTATTTCTTGTGAATGTTTAACTTTCTTTTTTATTTTTTCTACATGCTGAGTATTGAATTCTGAATTCCAAAGTTGTCATCAGTACAATCATTTAAATAGAGGTTGAGTGATCTTTACTGGCAGAAGACAATACTTTGCCTAGTATTGTTTATCTTGTCAGCCCAGGCATTAATACTTGTAACAACAGTTTTCCAAGCTGTGGCAATTACACAAGTGCAATCATCTTCACTATGTCCAGATTTATTTATAGTAGTGGACAAATCATCTAACGTTATCATGAGGAACACAAATCTCCAATGTTATCACATGTTACCTTTGTATGTATACAGCATTTAGCACACTGGTAAGCACTTGTGCTTCAGCAAATCATTAATAGCATACTCATTTATGGCATATATTCTCAGTAACAAGTGGTTAAAGAAGGTTAAAAGAAAACAAATGAAATTGGAGACAACAGACATCAAAGACATTAAAACAATTTGTAACTTAAGTCAAACTAGTAAGGCCATCACATAAATAATATGCAAATAAAGATTAAATTAAGTACACTGAGTTAACCTTGTACAAGATGAAATAATTCATTAAGTAGTCACTATGGCCTACCTTACCAATCAGCCAGTCACATTAAGGACTGGATGTCCTCTACGTCACATCCTCTGCTGACTATCACTCACAATCACATCTCATTATAACCAAAAGAATCATAGGGAGAAAATAAAATATAAATCAGATTAATTTTTCTCCTACCAATTAGATCCACAAGTAAATCATAAACCAGGAGTGGATGGTTTCAGATAAGCTCTGGAGCATCCTGTCTACAGTCTATATGGATTTATAGCTGACTAGGCCCCTTCCACTGGCCTAAGTTTGCCTGTCTTCAGTCCTTTCCTTTCTTCTAACAAACAGTGAAAATAAGAGGTCAAAAAATAAAATATAAATTAAAGTAAATATTCTCCTACCAAATAGTTGTACAGTAAGCCTCAAACCAACACTGAAGGGTTTCAAATAAGCATGCCCTTATACTCACAGAATGGATCAACAGAGTGGAGGTTCCTTGTCTTCCACAGGCATGGCAGAAGTTCTAGTTGCTGCCTAAAAAGTTCACGACCTTTGGGCTAGTACTGGCCTCATCTTAAACAGGATATCTGTGCTGGCTTTGAAGACTTCACCTGATAACAGAAATATTAATATGGAATATATTTGTAATTTTGACAATAAATAAATAGAATTACATTTCCCTTAATGATAACCAGATTTGGGTCAGGAGCCACTCCTTACCTATATAATGGCTTTGCTGGTGAAATGCTTTTCCACAATCCTAATTGGACATTGCCTGACATGCTTGTATAAATATGATTTTTTATGCACATTTGAATTTTATAAAGGAGTATAAATATCTGAAAAGCAGTGAAAGTTATACATCAAGTATCATTGAAATATTTTCTAGCATTATGTAAGTTTTTATTTGATAACATGAAGTACCACGTAAACACACTTCTCACATTTTGGAAGAACGATCCTAACTTGTTCTATAGTATCCTTCCTGAAAATGGAAATTATTTTGAGAAGTTGTAAGTTAGTGGTATCAGCATTACCTTTTCCCTAGTTATCTTTGCTTGGTCTTTAACTCCGGAGGAACAGGTCAATAGGGAAACACCTTCTTTCTTAAGTTATTGTCAGAAATATTAACATGACATATTCTTAACTCTGCATGAAAATAAATCATGATTTGTCATTTTACTGACCACCCCATTTGAGTCAGTATCCTGTAGTAACTTTGTGAGAAGAATAACAAAATGACATCCCACTGACTTGCAACTCGTGTTTCATGGAGAGAGAGAGATTGTATGTGTGTGTGTGTGTGTGTGTGTGTGTGTGTGTGTGTGTGTGTGTGTGTGACGTGTGTGTGTGTGAATACATATATATATATAATCATAAGACCACATGGTTGTTTAAACATCAAATGTTAAAATATGAATGGCATTCAATGTGGTAGGGAGAGTAATGCATTGTAAAAACATAAGTTGGAACATCAAAATGCAAGTTACATTTTTTTTGGGTAAAGGTAGTGACCTCTCCAAAACTAAGGGAAAGAGGTTATTGCTATCAAAAAGAGAAAGAATGCAGATAGTGTATTTGGGTGCTTTTTTAAGTTTAGTTTAAATGAAAGTTTTTGACTGCATATTTTATGTTTATTTATTCACTATAAACATGTTTCTTTAATGGTAATATTATTTTGGTTCCTTTGAAGGTGTTTTAAATTAGGATGTCATCTAATTATTTCTGTTATTGAGGAAGATACATTGGCATCAAAATGAGTATAATATAGTGACTGATGCATTACAAGAATTTATTTACAGTTTGCAGTGTCTTTCTTGTGGTGCTGACATTGTGTTTTGTGGAATCTTTATTGTTCGTGCATACAAGATTTTATGATGGACTTGTCCATTTAATGATTCTACTGACTAGATGGTGCCCTATATATTTGCATAAATATGACATTTATGCATATTGTATTGCAACAGAAATAAAATGACTTTCATAAAGGCTTAAGGAGTTGGCGTTACATTTTGTTTCATAGAGACTGTTTAAACAAACTAAATTATGACTGTAAAATAAATAGAGAAATTATGCAAACACACACACACACACACACACACACACACACACACACACACACACACACACACACACACACAAACCATCATTACAGATCTAAGGCCAGTTGTAGACAGCAGTTTACACTTCAAGCATTGTCAAAATACCAATCCAAAGTCAGAGTACAATGTCCTGTAGCTCACCTTTTTACAAACAAATGCTCAACAAGGAGATCACTGAGACACAGTTCATAGCTCATGATTAAGCACATGCTGAAGCAGTACAACAGTTCTTTACAAGAATGACTGTAAGCTTTAAAAAACCTGACTATTAACAAAACACATACACAGTTATTGACATTTCATTTTATTTGTTCTCTAGGATAGATCACTTGTGTCTATGAACCTTTTTCAAATTCGTATCAGGAGCTGTGTCTGGTTAAGTGACTTGCTCAGAGTCACACAGTTATGCAATGGAGTTTACAGGAATCAAACCTTGCACCACTGGACCACAGAAAAAAGTTCATTAATAGCACCTTAATCCTTTAAGCCAAGTGCCAGAGATTCAAATTCAGCACCCTTTTACCCAGTAACTATAGCCACGTTGTTGACTGTGTACATCACAGATGCTGAATTATGGTAAAAAGAAACACAATGTCATAAAAATCTGCTAAAAATGGGCACATACCAGATGGGCCATTTTGGAATGCTAGGACAGCAACAGGAAGAGGAGTTCTTCTCCCTCAGCTTAAATATGGTCTCCTGCTCATTGGTTTTGCTTCTACTTCACAAAATAATTGCACTGCTCTACAAATCATCTAATTTGTGAATTAATCAAGCTGTACCCTAAAAGGGAACACAACTGTCTTATTCTTGCAAAAGCAAAATGGCTGCCTATACCAGAAACAACTTCCATCCTTCTGGGTACCCTGTTATACAGAGTGATATAGGAAGAAAGCTTCCCTTACTTTCTCAGAGAATACCAGAAATACCTCTTCTTCTTTATAATCTAAGGTCTCTTTTTCAAACTACAGTGTTTTCTCAAACTCCAATCTCCAGTCTGAAATACACTAAGCAAGCTTTTTCTATACTGGCCTCCAAACTTTGGGAAAACATGCCCAAAGATATTAAATCATTACAGCAGATTATTCATTTCTATAAACATCTGATACACTTCCTGCCCAACCAATCCAAATGCAAATGTTTTACAACTAGCAGCACTTAATTTATTCTACAGCACAGTTCAGCAACACTCCCTGCACTCTTACTGCTCTTTGATGACTATCAGTCCTCCTTACTTCCCACATTAAGATCTTGATCCTACTGCAGTAGCCTTGCATCCCAGCACTTTACAGATACAACACAACTACCCTTAAATAACTTTTTACACACATGGTCCCTTGCACATGCACAGGCGCACACACATACACACACACACACACACACACACACACACACACACACACACACACACACACACACACACACACACAGATTCACCCAAGATCTCATTCAGCCCTTCTTTCTATGACTGGGCTACTCTAGATAACAAAATAAATCTCTAGCAAATTTACTGCCATCTCCTCACAAACATCTCTCTTCACCTCCCTTTTTTCCTCCTTCCTCCACCTCCACTACTTATATCTAACAATTCACTCCACTAAACCTTTCCTCACACAACTTCCATCTTCCTCCTCCTCCAAATCTCACCACATGTATACTTTCTATTCTTACCCTTTACATCCAGAAATCCTCCCCTACTACCTTCCACTGCCTGATGTACATATCTCAGTGTAAAATAGTATCCCTTTTCTAGTTTTCACAGTTATGTAATCAATTCCTTATGTTATTTATTTATTTATTTATTTATTTATTTATTTATTGATATTTGATTTCTGAGAAAGCTCATCTGGTAGGTGTCCATTTTCAGAAGAAACCCAGGGGATAAGCTCCAGATTTTTACAACATTTTAAGAACATTAATTTTGCAATTTTCAAAAACAATACAAAAACAGCACAGTTTAAACAACTATACCAAATTAGACATAATGTGAAAACAATGGCTAAAAATAGATTTAACTTCTATAGCAATGATTTAATATTTAGAGAATTTTTAGCCAAGTTTATAGAGAAATTAAAGATAAGTTAGTGTACTACAAGCAGGAAGTGCAATACAAAGTGAGAGAAAAACAGGGCTCTGGCATATTAAGAAAAGAATCAGGAGAGAAAAATTGATTGGAGTAAGGAAGTGAGTGAAGAATGGAGAATAAGGGGGTGTAAGGTATGAATAGCTACTTGTTCATATTTAGGAATATATTTTATCATGGGGTTGAGTAAGAGCAGAACTGGATTTTGGCTAGGAAGTCTTTCAGATTGGTTTTACAAGAGTAGAGAGAGGGTACTGACCTGTTTTATATAGGTAAGGAGTTTCAGGCCTTAGTGACATGGTATGACAACAGACCATTCCCAGCAGATTTGATGGGTTTGTGGACAGAGAGGAGCTTCTGGTCAATGGATCAAAATGACTGATAGGGAGCATAGTTGTATAGAACAGTATTTAGTGCTGGGTAAGCAGATGGATGCTGGATAATTTTATAGGTGGTTAGAAGCTGACCAATTTAGTAAGTTTTATTCTATTCAATGGTTGATTCCGTAAGATATATTGACTTCAAATTTAACCACTTTATTATAGCATTGTTCAGGTTTTGAATTTTTGAGATGCCTGGAGGTTAGTAAGGATGAGATTGACATAAAGTAGTGAGGGGAGGAGGTAAGTAGTGGCAAGTTTCATTTTAGTTTTACTGGTAAGAATGTTTTTGGCTCTGTAAAGCATCCCTAGTTTTTGGTGAGGTTATTTTATGCAGTTTTGTATATGCAGGTCAGATTTAAGATTATCATTCACTATCAATCCTAATAATTTCATATGAGAAAAGACTTCCATTGTTGTATTATTAAGAGAGAGAGAGATAGGATTTTAAATTGTGCTTTGTTTCCTGAGAGAGGTATTTGGAGAAAAAAATTATACATTTTTTGTGAGTTACAAAATCATGCTTCAGTAGCTATTTATAATTCCTGAGTAATTTTTGGGGAGATGTGCCAGGTTGTTCTACTTGAAATTACAGATTCTGCTTACAGTTTATTTATTTTTTAAAACAGCTTTATTGAAAACATTAATATAATGAACATATCTTTTGAAAGAAATTGAAAGTTACATTTTTAAAATACAATATTTAAAAAAGAAAAAATAATACAATAACTATAATAGTACAGTAAACTATGTACAATGATGTTCACTATATATTGAATAACAGGATCAATTCATTTTAGTTTGGCAGAAGAAAATGAAAACATAGAATAAAAGATTTAAAGTAAAAGAAAATATTACTGCATTAATCATTTATCCATTTCTTTAACCAATAATTAATGTACATTTTCCCATTTGTAATATAATTTTGTATTCCTTGTAGATTTAGAGTTGATAGTTAACATTTCTAATTTAGGTATTTCTAAGAAAAGACCTTTAAACTCTTTAAATGAGTGAACTAATGAGGAATACCAATTTCTTTTGATTACTTTTCTGGCAATGGAAAGTATAGACCAGAGTAAAGAATATTTTTTTTTATTTATACAGTCTGGGACAGGTGTATTGAATAATACAAGTGACTTTGTAAGCATAAACTTGTCTGTAAAAATTGCCTGTAAAAAGAGTTAACTTCCTCCCAAAAGTTCTTTAATAATACACAGTCATAAAATATATTATTCCAATCAGCATTTATTACTGTGTTACATCTCCAGCAAACATCTTGTTTAGTTATCTTACTCATTTTCTGAAGTGTGATGAAAGATTCATGTAAAAATCTCCATGAGAAGATTCACCATTTAATAGAGGAAGTGGTTTTGCTGGCTGACTAAAGAAAATAAACTTTGTCTTTTTCTGAGGAATAAAACTATTGATTGCTGGAAATAAATTTGAATAGTTATCTGAATATACATCTAGATCTCGTTTAATTGCTTTATAAATATATCATATACTATTTTTATCTGGTTAAGTATTATAAGTGTATAAAATCAAATATTAGATAAGTTTGGGCATTTAATTTTTAGCATTTGAAGGGATTAAAATTAGCTTATCTAGAATATATTTTCTAACTTTTGCGAATCTGACCAAAGTAGAGAGTTAAGTTTATATTCATCTATAAGAGCATTAATTGATTTTGCCTCATTTTTATTTAACATTTGATGCAAAACATCAATTGTTTTTTGTCTAAATAACATTTTAGAATGATCTGCCAATAGAATTATACCTTCTGAATAGGCAATAGGGAAGATGAAGACAGCCAATTTTCAAAGATTCTAAACCTAAATATACATTTTTTAAAGGCCCTTAGAATTAAAGTTATATAAGTAGATTTAAGCATTTGAATGGAATAACTGGAAAAATACTCTGTCATATTCCATATAAATGAATTATTTATTAACTGTGGTAGATGTTTATTTTCATTTTTGGTATTTTGGGATACATTTAACATAATTTCCTTCCATTTTGCAAAATATTCTGCATCTATTAGATAAACAATTGTTTTAATAACTGACGAAATTGAATAAAGTTCTAGATTTAGTAAAGATATACCTCCATTTTCCCAGCTATACATATGATAGGACAATGCAGTTCTAGGCTTTATCGGATGCCATAAACAATTCTTAATCAGTTTGTTAAATTTTTTAATGAAAGAGCCTGTGGTGGGAATAGAAATAGATTGTATTATGTATATCTTTGGAAGCAAGATCATCTTTATAATGGAAAGTTTTTCATCCATTGTAAATAAAATCTTGTTCCACTTACTAATTAGAGTCTCTATGGTAGTTATACTTTTACTATAATTTAGGTGTAAGATGTCTTTAATATTGGTTGCTATAATTATACCTAAATATGTTATTTCTTGGGACTGAGGTATATATTTTTTTATATTGGTCTTGTATATTATAACTTTTGGAACAAATTAGAAGAATCTGTGTTTTAGAATTATTAAAATTAAGACCAGAACTTTTTTGAAATATATTCATATTTTTAAACAATTCTTGTAGGCTAGGGTTAGTACCACCAAGAATGATTAATGCATCATCAGCAAACATTTGGATTTTTGATGTTTCATTACAACTTAACCTATATCCTTGTATATTATTGTTATCCCTTATTAGGTTAGCCCAAGGTTCCATAATTAATGTGAATAAAAGTGGAGATAGAGGGCAACCTTGTCTGGTTCCTTTTATAATGGCTATGTTCTGGGATATACTTGAACCTATTTTTATGTAGGCTTGACTTTCATTATATAATTGAGTTGTGAGGTTAATAAGGCTATTAGAAAAGTTTAAGTCCTTCAGTAAGATAAAAAGATAATTCCAATTAACTGAGCCAAAGGCACAGTTAATATCTAAACTAACAAGAGTCAAATTATTCTTTAAGGCTTTTACTGATTCAATTAAAGTTATTGTTCTTTTGATGTTATCATAAGAAGTTCTATTAATTATAAAACCTGTTTGATCCATATCTACCAGGGATGGTAAAAATGTTAAGTCTATCAGCATAAATAGACATGAACATTTTATAGTCTGTATTTAATAATGAAATGGGCCTATATGAAGCACATTTTGCAGGATCTTTATCAGACTTTAGTATGGGAGAAATAAATGTGTATTTCCAAGAGGGAGGTATAATGTTGTTATTTTGAGCTATATTGAATAATGTATGTAATAGAGTTAAAGCTTTAGCTGGCAAAACCTTATAGATTTCAGAAATTATACCATCGTTACCAGGGGCATTATTTTGCTTAAGTTTGGTTATTTGATCTTTTACTTCTTTAAAGTATATTTGTTTTTCTATTAATTTTATTTGTGCTTCAGATAGTCTGCTCTTTATATTATTATGTATAAAAGATTGAAAATCTTTTGTATTATTAATGTTATCATTAGGTTGGTTTAATTTTAAAAAAATCTCTAAACTCAATATATTTGGTAAATCAGGTACCATTTTTTGTTGGAGAATAGATTTCTTTAACATGGTAAAGTTTATTTAATCTTTAGTTTGGTTAGCTAGTATATTCATGGATCTAGGATTTATAGAAAAAGTTCTAAGTTTATATTTTTAAAGATTTATCATAACTTTATGGTTTAAAATTCCCATGTATTTATTGTTTAATGTATTTATTTCATTCATTCTGTCTTTCTTATCTGGATTCTTTGAAGCATCAAGCCTTAAAGTATCTAACTTTGTTTGTATATCTTGAAGGTCTTTATCCCATAAAATTCTTTTCTTTTTATACCAGTCAGTAATTTAACCATATAGGTAGGCTTTTAGAGCATCCCAAATGTATATTTCTGAAGTTCCCTGTGTACTGTTAAGTTAAAAAAAATGTACTTATGTAGTGAAGAAATCAATAAAATCTTTGAGTTTAATTATATAGGATGGCATCCTTTAATTTGAACATTAAATGTGGAGTTTAGTATAAAATCAAATGTTATGGCATTATGGTCCAAAAGGGGACAAGAAATCACTTTTGAGTTTGATAAGAAATCAGTAAAATTATTGAAAATTAATACCCTATCTATTCTTGAATATGAATTATGCCTATATGAGTAGAATGTATAGAACAGTGACTTAGGGTCAGAAAAGTTATTAATATATTTCATCATGCATGAATCTGAGAATTCATTCAATAATTTAGCTATAGTTGGAATTTTGCTTTTACCACTGGTACTAGATTCTTTTATGTCAGCAATACAGTTGAAATCCTCAGCAAGAATAATACTACCCTTAGAAAACTAAACTATAGGTTCATAGCTTCATAGGTTTATAGCTTCATACTAGGCTATGTGCCCTAGGGCATTTATAAGCCTAGCCAGAGTGTGTTTGGCTTTCACCACCCATTTTAAATTAATTTTGCTATGCCCTTTTTCGAGGTTAGTATACAGTGCCTCTGTCTAACAGTGACACAGAAGTCATACCCGGGGTAAACCTACAATCTCCCATCCACTCATCAGGATTCCTCTTGAAGAGAGTCAATGAGGGACTCTGCCTAACCTGGACTGGGATTTTATTCCAGAGTGATGGGAGCCTCTGGGTTATGAATCTGTCTCTCCAGCATGTCCTATTTATTTCAGTGCTGAGGTTCAAGTCTCTTGAGCACGTAGCTCGATGGGATTTGAATTTTCTGAGGTGCAGCATGTCCATTAATTCCGGGTTGGACATGGCTTTATACGTCAGGCACAGATCACCTCTGAGAAGGCAGTATGCCACTGAGTAGAACTGGAGTTTCTTTAACCGGGCAGCATATGGCATCTGTTTGAGCCCTTTAATCCTCTTGGTGAGGTACTTTTGGGGTCTTTCCAGTTGCTGCAGGTGTCTGGTAAGGTACATCCCAAAGGGGGCATTGTACTCAATTATGGGCCTGATGAGGGATGAGTAAAGAGGCACGAGGACCTCCCCTGATCTAGATGTGAATCCCTTCATGATTAGGTGGTCTATATAAAATGTTTTTCTAGCCACTTTGGCCATGTGGTTGTCAAATGAGAGATTGCTATCAACTTGGGTCCCCAGGTCCCTAATTACTTCTTCTGTACTTAATGGATTACCACCTATGTGGTAATTTGTGGGCACTTTGTTTTTGCCAAAGGGGATGACTATACATTTTTTGGCATTTCGCTTGAGGCCATGGCTCTGGCACCAGTTGTCTGTTTCTATGAGGCCCTTTTGGAGGATGCTATTGTCGGCTGGAGTGTCGATTATGATGCCCAGTTTGCAGTCATCTGCAAACTTGGTCAGACACAGTCCTTCCGTGTTGGCCTGTACCTCCGAGAAATATATACCGAATAAGAGAGGTCCCAGGACTGAGCCTTGTGGGATGCCACTTGTAACTGGTTTGGAGTCTGACATGGCTCCAGCAAATCTAACCATGTGGGTTCTGTCCTTGAGCCAGTTTGCAACCCATCTAGTGACATAGGGGTTTATATTTAAGCTGGTGAGCTTATCTATAATGCCCGAGTGGGGTATTGTATCGAAGGCTTTTGCGAGGTCCAGGTAGGCTGTGTGGATCACCTTCCCCTCATCAATGGCCTTGGTGACTGTTTCAAAGAAATCAACCAGGTTTAAGAGGCAGGATCTGCCCTTAACAAAGCTGAACTGGGTAGGATCCAGTGTCTGTAGGTCCCCAATATCTTTATTTATGAGGAACATGATGATCCTTTCCATAGTTTTGCAGACCAAGCTAGTCAAGCTTATGGGGTGATAGTTTCCAGGATCCATTGAGGCACCACCTTTGTGGAGAGGGACCACTGTTGCTGTACGCCACTCTTTGGGTACATATCCTGTAGTAAGGCTGAGATTGAACAGTAGTTTTATGATTGGGTTTAGCTCTTCTTGGAGTTCATGTAGGATGCAGCCCGGGACACCGTCTAGACCCATTGATGCTGTGTTTTTTGCTTTGGAGAGGTCAGGTCTTACCTGAGCATCTGAGATGTCAGGGGGGCAGCACTCTGATGGGATAGATATTTGCCCTTTTGTTGGGGAGGGGGGGAGTTTGCGCTGAACCTGTCAGCTAGGATGTTGGCAATGTCTGTGGGTTTGGTGTATTTTTTGTCATTTTGGACTAATTCTGAGCATATCTGGGAATTCCCACCCAGGTTCCTAACATAACTAAAGAAAGCCTTGTGATTATCCTTAGTGTCCTGTGCAATTTTTCTCTCGAAGCTGGCCTTAGACGATTTTATGAGTGCCCTTAGTTTTTTGCTAATACTGATGAGAGATGCCTTCCCTTTTTGGAATTTTGCTCTACCATGTAGTAGCTTCATAGGTTCATACCAGGCTATCTGCCCTGGGGCAGTTATAAGCCTAGCCCGATTCTGTATGGCTTACGCCACCCCTTGATTTGAGTATACTATGCCCTTTTTAAGGTTTAGTTTACTGTGCCTCTGTCTAATAGTGACACGGGAGTAATCCCTGGGACAAAACTACGATCCCCCATCCACCTATCAAGATTCTTCTTGAAGAGATTCAGTGAGGTGCTCTGCCTCACATGAACTGGAATTCTATTCTAGAGCGAAGGGTTGCTTCTGGGTTATGAACCTGTCCCTCCAGCAAGTTCTATTTATTTCTGTGCTGAGGTTCAAGTCCCTCGAGCGTGTGGCTCTAAGGGATTTAGATTTACTGAGGTGGAGCATGTCCATTAATTCTGGATTTGACATAGCTTTGTATGTCAGGCATAGATCGCCTCGAAGTAGGCAGTATGCAACTGAGTAGAGCTGGAGTTTTTTTAACCGAGCAGCATATGGCATCTGTTTGAGACCCTTGATCCTCTTGGTGAAATACTTTTGGGGTCTTTCTAATTGCTGCAGGTGTCGGGTAAGGTACATCCCAAAAGGGGCATTGTATTCTATGATGGGCCTGATGAGGGATGAATAAAGGGGCACGATTACCTCTCTTGATCTAGATGTGAAACCCTTCGTGATGAGGCGGGCTATGTAGAAGGTCTTTCTAACCACTTTGGCAATGTGGTTTTCAAAGGAGAGATTGCGATCAACTTGGGTCCCCAGGTCCCTAATAACTTTCTCTGTACTTAATGGGTTTCTGCCTATGTGGTAATTTGTGGGCACATTGTTTTTGCCAAAGGGTATGACTATACATTTTATGGCATTTAGCTTTAAACCACGGCACTGGCACCAGTTATCTGTCTCTGTCAGACCTTTTTGAAGGATGTTTGTGTCAGCTGGAGAGTTGATTATGGCGCCCAGTTTGCAGTCATCTGCGAACATGGTGAGCCATAGTCCTCCCACATTTGCCTGTACCTCGGAAAAGTATATACCGAACAAGAGTGGTCCCAGGACAGAACCCTGTGGGATGCCACTTGTGACCGGTTTCGAGTCTGACATGGCTCCAGCAACTCTCACTCTGTGGGTTCTGTCTTTGAGCCAGTTTGCGACCCATCTTGTGACATAGGGGTTTATATTTAAGCTGGATAGCTTATCTGTGATGCCCGAGTGGGGTATTGTGTCAAATGCCTTTGCAAGGTCCAGATAGGATGTGTGGACTACCTTCCCTTCATCTATGGCTTTGGTGACTGTTTTGAAGAAGTCAACCAGGTTCAAAAGGCAGGATCTGCCCTTGACAAAGCCGATTTGGGTAGGATCTAGTGTCTGTAGGTCCCCAATGTCTTTGTTTATGAGCTCCATGATGATCCTCTCCATAGCCTTGCAGACTAAGCTAGTCAGGCTTATGGGGTGATAGTTTCCAGGGTCCGTAGAGGCTCCACCTTTGTGGAGTGGGACCACTGTTGCTGTACGCCATTCTGTGGGCACATATCCTGTAGTGAGGCTGAGATTGTATAGCTGTTTTATTTGAGGGATTAGTTCCTCTTGGAGTTCATGTAGGATGCAACCTGGGACACCATCTGGTCCCATGAAAGCAGTGTTTTTTGCTTTGGAGAGGGAAGCCTTCACCTGAGCATCAGAGATGTTTGGGAGGCAGCCCTCTGCCGGGATAGATACTTGCTCTTGTATAGTTTGTTTATGGCTGGGGACCACCAGACAGGACGTCTGCCTTTGGAGGATTGGGACTTGGTTTTATTTGGGATTGCATGATCCATGCATTCCTGAAGGTGTTCATAGAATGCGTTTATAAAGGATTCTGTGGTCTGGGCCATATTTTCCACAGGCCCGAGGGCTTTGAAGGATTCCACCTCGGTTTTGAGGAGTCTGAAATTTGCATTAGAGAAGTTTTTCACTGTGGTCTTCAGGGCAGGGGATGGAGTCAGGATGTGAATATCCAGTGAGATTAGTTTATGGTCTGATCTTATCAATGAGGGATACACTTCTGGTCTGGAGCATAGAGTCCCCATGTTGGTGATGATCAGGTCCAGTATGATTTCCCCTCTTGTGGGAGTGGTAACGAGTTGTTCCATAGCATTTGAGTTTATATATTCTAGGAACCTTTGGGTTAGGGTGTTGGAGCTAGAGTAATGCTCCCAGTCTATGTTTGGGTAGTTGAAGTCGCCCAATATAATGGTGTTTGGAGAGACCTTCATATTTTCCAGTGTTCTCAGGAAGGCCGAGTGGAGTTCCTGGGTTTGGGAGGGTGGTCTGTAGCAGGCTATAAACTGGAAGGCAGTTTTACCCACTGTTAGTTGCACATGGATAGTCTCTGATGCTTTGTGCTGTGCTACCAACCTGGAGGTGTGGGTATCTTTGACGAATATTGATACTCCCCCTCCTTTTGTGGTTCGGTCCGAGTTTTGGGGCCAAAAAGCATGGTATGACGTATAACCTGGTAGTGCTGGGGTGCTATCGAGAGCCTTGAACCAGGTTTCTGTTACTGCACAGATATCAATGTTCTACATGCTAAGATTCATAGATTCATAGATTCATAGATTCAGGAGAGTTTCAAGTGCATGCATCTTGAGGTTTAGACTTCTGGCATTGAGTAGCATTACTCTTAGTTTCTTATCCCTTGTGATACCTATGGAGGTGGGTTTGTCTTCTGAGCCTTGCCTAAAAAAGGCACTATGGGGGTAGCAAGAGCCTTTGCCAATATCTGAAAGCCCAGGGGTGACAGCTGCAAGCCGTCCCTAGCGAAGCATTGTGGCTTGTCGAGCATGTCATCCCAGGCTGACAGGCATTGGATACCCTTTGAATGACACCAATACTTAAGCCAATTGTTGAAATTGATCATCTTGTCTTCATATTGTGGCATCATTCTTGGTGAGAGTAAGATGCTACTGAAGGTCAGGGTCATACCGGCCTGGGCTACATGGTCAGAGAGCTCCTCTATGTCTCTTTTCATGTAGTCCAGGGAGGTACGTCTCAGGTCATTCACACCAGCATGGACAATGACTGAGTCATATTTGCACTTGCCTTGGAGTGACCTGAGTACTTGTGTTATGTGCCGGATCCTAGCGCCCGACAGGCAGCTCACCGTGACCTTCTCCTTGTTCAGCCTGGTGAGCGGGACGTCAGTGTGCCTGACGATAGAGTCACCTATTACAAGTGTATCAGGTGTGTTGTTTAGCCTTAAGGGCTGTGACTGTTCAGCACACCGGCTTTGTGAGCTATGTGTTGCATGTGTTTTGTTTTGGGGTAGCGGTTGCTTGGGTGTCTGCTTTGGAGATCTCTGCTGCTTAGGCAGATTTTTATTTAGAGTCTCTGAGTATGTTTTTGTGTATTTATGTGTTTGGTTTGGTGTCGTGGTAGGTCTATGTGAAACTGGAATTGTAGTGAGTGTGGTTTCCTTCTCCTCCTGACTGGTTTCGCCAGTACTGAGTTGATAGAGCTTAGCCTCCAGTATGGCTATATGGTTGCATCTCTCACATGTGTTGGAATTTGTTGGGAGGAAGAGAGGGTTGTCTGTGTACATGAGGCAGTTGTAACATTGTCTCAAGATTCCCAGATTCACCAGCTGGACAAGAGAGGAGCTTGACAGCTGACCTTTGGACATGCTAAAATAGTATTGGGAATTCCTTTATAATTGAAAAAAAAGGGCTAATGGGGAACTATATGTTATATATGTTGTTTCACTGTTGTAGCTCCAATGCCAGGAATACAATACATATTTATTAATGTCAAAATCCAATGCCAGGAATCCAATGCATATTTATTAATGTCAAAATGTTCTTATTACATTCTATAATAACTGATGATAACATCCGCTTGTTATCTTTGTAGGTGTCAATTATTTTAAGCATAGGTAATGTATTTTTCCATAGTATGGCCACCCCCTTTTTTGTGTATGTTCTGAGCTAATCAAAAGTTTGTAATATTTTGATTACAATTTTGTGACATCTTCAGTTAGTAAATGAGTTTCTTGGAGAAATATTAACTGAGTATTATGCAATTTAAGATATTTGTTCAAAGATCTTCTCTTATTAGGATTATTTAATCCATTGATGTTTAATGATATACACTTTAATGATGTCATGAACCGTTAATGTACTGAATATCTGTTGTTGAATCACACTCCTTTTTTCCCATTTTTTATAAGTGAATAGAAACTGACTATTAGGAATACAATTATAATTTACACATAAAACATGAAAAACATTTATCCAATGAAATGTGTTTACATCAAGTTCAATTTTGTAAGATTTGGTGAACATCATAACTATTAACAGAAACTTATAACATTCTTTCAAACCCCCCCCCCTGGAGTTAAAAACTCCTAATTTGAGTGATATCTGTCACCCAAATTGACCATCAGGCTAGCAAAAACATTCATCTCTTCCCTGTCTAAATATATATGTTGTTGCATAATTTCACAAACATCTATTAGAATTGTATGTACCAATTCAATAAACAAATTAAAGTAAATCAGATGTAACTGTTTCATTTTAACTTTTGTCATATGAATTCAACATATCATAAGTACCAGACATGAATGATATAATAATGCAAAAATTTTAATTAATTTATATGTGATGGACTGTTATACTAATCAATACGTAGACTAATCCCCTGTCTGTTTATGTATTGTGCCAATATCTAGCAGCACTATTTCCCCATCTCCATGTATCTTTAAGGCCTATAGTAATCTGAAAGAGCTTCTAGATTTGTCAGAATATATCAAAATACTAGTTTATATGGTAAACATCTGCATCTGAGACTATACTGTATGTAGCAAACTATAGGCATATAGAATATTTTATGTTTCAGTCATTATTTTCTATTTGTAATAGAATTATTTTTATTTCTGATCTTTGTGTCTTGTAAAATAATATTAACTTCTGCTTAGGTGTCATAAAAAGCTTTGTATATATTAATTTCCTTTCTTTTTCCTTTCTTCTTTCATAAATACTTTAATGGTGTTAGTATACATGCCTTATGTTTGTTGTACCAATCAAAAGAGGCTTAAATTACATAAAACAGAATTATAAATAAAACTGTAGAAACATAGGGTTATAAATGTATCAAAAATGCTCTACTTATACACTCTCATAAATGCTTTTAATATAACAATTATATTATACTGGTTACTTACCTGCAGTTCATTCATTTGACCTGTACATGGCATCAGAGACTGTCTAATCAAGCTATTATCCAGCTCCGGGAGAGCTCTCAGCACAAAGTTCAGACCGCAGATAGCTTTATGGAAACAACACTTTTTTCTTGCTTTCTGTTGAGGCAGCTGCAGTACAAACAGGCAACAGAGTCATTCAGCAGTTCAGATGCACGAGACCAAGGAGTGAAAACTTTTGCAGCTATTTTCTTCTTCCTTTTTTTTTTTTTTTAAATTTTTGTAAGTCACAGACTATCTTCCAGCAGGACCAAGATACACAAAGCAGATAAAACAAAAAGGCAACAGAGAGGAAAAAAGCCAACATGAAACAGCGTAAAGCTGAGAAACTCCATCTCTCAAACCCAGCAAACTACTAGACCACCACTGACACACCAATCCACATCAAACCCTTCATTTTAACAACACTATTATGTATACTATACGCTTGTCATACCAATCAATATAAAACTTACACAACCACAATAGAATTACGAAGACAAGTGTACAAAATGTAAGTGTTTAAGTGTGTGAAAAGTACTTTGATTATGGACATTCATAAATGTTTAAATATAGCAAACATATCAAATATGCTATTTAGATGCAGTTTTTCAACCAAGCTGTAGATGGCATTAGAAACCTTGTATTCTAACTATTATTCAGCTTTTACAAAGCTTCTCAGCACAAGGTTCAGACTATAAATGTTTCCATGGAAATTACACTTTTTTCTTGCTCTCCGTTGTAGCAGCTGCAATGCAAGGACAGACCAAGGTTGTTTAGCAGATCAGATGCATGAGCATGTGGAGAGAAATCATTTACAGCTTTTCACTGAGAAAACTGTTGATTAGCTTGTGGGAAAACCGGGAAACATAAAATGAACAATAAGAGAGACATAAGGGCGGAAGAAAAGTAATATAAAACGTTAAAGGACCAACAAACTCCATCTCCCAAACCCGGTAAATCACTAGACCACCACGGACATATCATTCTATACAAAATCCTCCATTCCTTCACAACCAACAGCAAAGAGGAAAATAGAAAGAAAAACAAAAGAAATAAATTAAAACCTCTCCATATTTACATTTCTAAAATAAATATCAAATGAATTACTTCAAAACATATCAGGTCACTGAAAGGGATAAAGATAAACTTTTCATATGTTTATTACCAGAAATAACACCACATTCCAACAGCAGAACAGGTGATGGGAAACATAATTATTAAAGCAATAATATGGCAACAATATCAGTGAAGAGTCTCTCTTCACAGAGAGACGGGGAAATAAAACAGCAAACAGTTAAAAACAAATGAAATAGATTCTATTGTAACAAAGACTCTCATTTTCTCATCTGTAAGTCTCTGTATCTATTATAGTTCCCCAAAATACCATAAATTTCAGTCCCAAACATACGGAGCATTTATTATAACAGACAACAACCACTATATAAAGATAATAAATAAATGAATAAATAAATAGCTTTTACTTGTTATAGAAATTGAACTAGAATAAACTAAAGTTAATAATAAACTATAAAATACTATTAAAACAACCATGTGCCATAAAAAAAATTTTAAACAACAAAAACTTACCTGTTGATCCATTTCCACTTCCCCAACTTCTGGGTTAGATTTTAAGACTTGGGTAAGAAAAAGCCATAGTAAAATAGCTTAATAAGTCACTTATTTTTGTGCTTCTTTTTATGTTTTTATGTTCAGAGGTCTTCCATGAATTATCAGCATTTCTTTTAAGGCTGGCATTTACCCACTCAATATCCTCTATTTTATCAAACAGTTTTCTTGTTTTGACAAAGGTAATGGCAGAGTCTATGTCATCAAATATTTTTGGACCATCTTGAAGAAATATTTTTAATCTGGCAGGAAATAATAGGTGTGTCTTTATTTGGGCTTTCTTTAGTTCTTTTAGCATTGGCAAAAACAGCTTTCTTTTGGCAATTACAGAAGATGAGTAATCATTATCAAAGTGTATGATATTTTTTTTATATTTGATAGGAGATTTAGCCCAAGCAGTCTTTAACACCAGCTCCTTGTCATGAGAAGATAAAAATGTCACTATAACAGATTTAGTAGAATTAGATTTACCTTTTTTTTGCCATAGCCAAGGACCTATGTGCTCTTTCTATCCCATATGAGAGAGCTTCAGGAAACTGTAACAAATCAGGGAGCCCAGATGTTAAGAATTTTTCCATATTACATTCTTCAACATTATCAGGCAAACCAAAACGTCTGACAGTATTTCTTCTTGATCTATTCTCTAGATCACCAATTTTTGTTTGTAAAAGAGTATTTTGTTTTAAAAGAAAGTCTATATTGTGCTCACCTTCCTGAATTCTAGTGTCCATATCATTTAGTGAAGTCTCTATACCAGTAAGCTGTCTCTTTTGCTGTTTAAGGTCTTTGTGTAATATTTCCATTTGCTGGGAACATTTTTCTTTGAAATAATCCAGTTTCACATGCATTCTATTACTCTTTGCTGTCAGTTCTTGAATGTTAGTTAATATTGACTGAAGTGTAGATTTGGAATAGCTCATCCTGTAGTCTGAAGTCCAGATATTTTCTCTAATACTTTTTGACAGGAAAAACTAAAAAAAAATTGCCAACATTTTTATATACTATCCTAAAGAATGATTAATAAAATCCAAATATATAAAAACAGCAAAATTAAGATAGGTATACTCAAAAAATCCTGTCATAAATATTCTGTAAGGATAGAGCAGAGAGAAAGTGCTGTTACTCAGTGCTCATCTTGGCCAAGCACCCCCTGCTTACAGTTTATTGAGCTGTTATATATTAACTATTGTATATGGGTTTACCCACGTGAGTGAGCCTCTATTTTTCAATCCAAGTGATGTGGATTTCTTACAAACTAAAATCTAATATGGTTTTGACATTTTAGAGATACATAAAGGTGTGGCATTCTATTTAACTCTGTTTGATCAATAGGAATCTATAGGGTTAACAGGGCCTATTTTGATTGGTAGTGCTTTTTCTTAATTCAGTTTTTGTAATGGTGATCCCTTACTTAATATGGATCTCATTAGTATTCTGAAAGGCTTATCAGCCGATAAAGAGGATATTCAAATATATGGGTTACATAAATATAATGAGCAACTTAATAATAATGAATCTTATTCAGATGCTAGGTGCTTTTCTACACTTGACAAACTTTTTAAGAGCATGAAATCTTTAAGATCCTGCATTTGGCATGTTAAGTTATTTAAGGCATACATGGAAAAGGGCATTTTACCTAGGAACTTCAGAATTTGTATTAAACATTTGGTGGGGCAACCAGATAGTATGTTGCTTACAGCTTGGTCTGACATCCAGCAAAACAGTTCAATGAAATTTCTTAAAATTTTGAATGCATTTTATGAATGCAAAATTGATGCTCATATTTCTGAAGTAACAGGGATTTGTGAGGAAGCTAAACAGTTTGAAAATTTATCTATCTATAAAAACTGTTTTCAGATATTAAGCACTGATTTGCTAGAATTTGAAAAAGAGTTGAAGGAGTGTAAGCTTCATACATTTAACAGGGACTTAAAGGATTATAGTCAAGGCCGGACGTTTGAACATGTCAAAAGTGTTAAATTTGCCAATACTGATGTTTCTTACTCTGGTCAAAAAAGGAAAAGGAAGACATCTATTCTTAAAAAGTTTAACAGTGATACTTTGGGGGGAGATTCTTCTTCCTATACAGATACAGAAACTGATATTCAACAAACATCACCATTTTTTCTTCTGAGTTTGGTAGTTCAGAGCATGTTACCAGCAAGATGGGCACCAAACCTAGCTAGTCTATATGTGTCTCTTAATACTTTTCTCTTCCTACCCCATCTACTCACTTACAGCAACTCCTCCTTATTAAACTATTTTACTAACTATCTCTAGCATACCTTGACTGAATTAGCATTCTTTTGTTATGCCTGTATTCTGCACTGTAAATATTACTGTGATAACCTGTAATAGGTACTGTTAATAGGTTTTATTTGTCTCATGTTTTGTTACTTGTTATTGTGTTAATTTCATTGTCCTACCTAGGAGCTTATCTCCTCGGGCCTCTACTGAAAATGGACATCTATCCAGTTAGACTAGCCCGGTCAACAAATGTAAAATAAATAAATAAATAAGATCCATTTAGGAATAGAAGGGGGGGCTAGGAAACACAAATCCAAATGTGTCTTTAGAAGCAATATTGCAACTTTTGGAACCAAAACAGTTACAAACAATGTGTTAAATATTTCATCTACTGTATTATCTGATGTGGAATATGGGTTACTCAATAAAGGTTTAAATTGTATCCCTGGATTTTTTTGTTTCTGAAAATACTTTTGTTGCAGATTTAATTTCTTTTTGTAGATTGCTAAATCTTAACTTGTTTTTTAATAATGTAGAAAATAGTGACACCTTGGCTTCTACTGAACCTGGATTTAAATTCCATCTGTCTACATTTGTCCCACCCATGAATAAGTATCTTGATATCTTTCAAAAATGTATCCTTAAGTAACTACATTTTGGTTCCAAAATGCAGGATTATTTTCTTCCAAATAATTTGACTCGGTCAGAGTAAGGCACTTGAAAGATTAAGGAAAGATAAAAACTTGGTTATTATTCAAGCTGACAAGGGTGGTTCCATGGTAGTGATGGATTGGTCCATGTATGTTGCTAAAGCTAATAAGCAGTTACAGGATGGTAGATTCTATACAGCAATGTCCATAGACCCTACATCCAGGTTCAAAATTGAAATTGATGAGTTTTTACATACTGCAGTGAGTGAGGGCATTATTTGTGACAAAACTAGTTTTCATTTAAAGGTCAAAGATCCATTGCCACAACATCTATATCTCCTTCTTAAAATTCATAAGAATGCTAGTAATCCACCAAGGCAACCTGTTGTTTCAGGAAAGGGTTCCTTAATGGAACCAATCTCTGTTTATCTGACAAGATATTTGAAACCCCTATTAAAGGTGGTTAGTGCTCATATACAGGACACAATGGAGTTTCTCAACATTGCATCTGATATTCAATTACTTCCTGGGTGGTTGATGTGCACTCTTGATGTTACATCATTATACACCAGTATTCCTCATTGGGCTGGCCTTATGGCATTGGAATTTTGGTTGGGAGAAATTTCATTGTATAGTCTGGGGTTTAACACCATTCTTCTGTTTGATGGAGCATGTCCTCACCAAAAATATTTTTTTTATTTCAATGGTCAATGCTATTTACAACTTAAAGGCACATCAATGGATGCTTCATTTACAACCATTTATGATGATTTATTTATTGGATATTTTGAACATAAAATGATTTATGACAGTAGTCATAATTTGTTTCTTGAAGAAATTGATATCTGGAGGCATTTTTTGGATGACTGATGGATGGTTTGGAACTCTGACATTATATATTTACATGAGTTTTTTCAATATCTTAATGAAAACACATGGGGCATTAACTTTACGGTCAACTTTGATATGTAGTCCATTTCTTTTCTTGATGTGATGTTAAATAGACAGCCTGATGGCACACTGGTTAGTTCAGTTTTTTGGAAACAACTTCCTTCTAACATATTGTTACATGCATCCAGCTGTCATCCAAAACACATTATTCACAATATCCCTAAATCCCAGTATATGAGGATTCAGCGTATATGCTCCACCACTCAGGATTTTTCAAATTTTAATCAAGAACTAATATCTTGCTTCATTGAACGTGGGTACTCATCAGCACATTTATTACAAACAAGTAGTGAGGTTAGCAAAATACCTAGGAAGGATCTACTCACATATCATAGTCATAGGAAGAATTCAGACTCAAATATCAGATTTGTAACCACCTATGGTAGAAATACACATCAATTTATGAATTTAGTTCAACAACATTGGGATATTCATATAGGGTCATATGTTCATAGTTAGGTACTAGGCAATCAGCTCTAGGGCCTATACAAGCCTAGCCAAAAAGGTACCCTGGCTTTCGCCACCCAAGAAAATTATTTTCCTGTGCCCTTGTCAAGCAAAGCCGCAGAGGTGATCCCCGGGGTAAATTTCCTATTTCCCATCCAATCATCAAGATTTTATTTGAAGAGTGTTAATGAGGAGCTTTGTTTGATATAGATAGGTAGTTTGTTCCAGAGTATGGGAAGTCTCTGGGACAGGAATCTATCCCTCCCGCATGTTCTGTTTATTGTGGTGACAAGGTTTAGGTCCCTAGAGCATGTAGCTTGGAGGGACTAGGATTCATTTAAGTAGAGCATGTCCAACAGTTCTGGGTTTGACATAGCTTTGTATGTTAGGCAGAGATCGCCTCTGATTAGGTGATATGCGACAGAGTAAAGCTGGAGTTTTTTGAGACAGTCTGCATAGGGCATCTGCCTGAGGCCAGTAATCCTCTTTGTGAAATATTTCTGCGGCCTTTCCAGTTGTTGTAGATGTCTTGTGAGGTACATACCAAAAGTGGCGTTGTACTCTATAATTGGTCTAATGAGTGATAAGTAGAGGGGAACAATGACCTCTTTTTTGCTGGATGAGAAACCTTTTGAGATGAGGTGTGCCACATAGAAGGATTTCCTGACTACTGTGGCAATGTAATTATCAAAGGAGAGGCTACTGTCCACCTGTGTCCCTAGGTCTCTTATCACACTTTCAGGGTTAAGTAGATTACCACCTATGTGGTAGCTCATGGGTACAGAGTTTTTACCAAAGGGGATGACAATGTACTTCTTGGCATTGAGCTTGAGGCTATGGCATTGACATCAGGCATCTGTCTCAGTGAGTCCCTTTTGTAGGATGCTCACATCATTAGGAATTTCAATTATGGCTCCTAGTTTGCAGTCATCTACGAGCTTTGTTAGCCAAAGACCTTCTGTGTTAGCCTGTACTTCAGAAAAGTAGAGGGACTGGGATTTATTTAAGTAGAGCATGTCCAACAGCTCTGGGTTTGACATAGCTTTGTATGTTAGGCAGAGATCGCCTCTGATTAGGTGATATGCGACAGAGTAAAGCTGGAGTTTTTTGAGACAGTCTGCATAGGGCATCTGTCTGAGGCCAGTAATCCTCTTTGTGAAATATTTCTGTGGCCTTTCCAGTTGCTGTAGATGTCTTGTGAGGTACATACCAAAAGTGGCGTTGTACTCTATAATTGGTCTAATGAGTGATAAGTAGAGGGGAACAATGACCTCTTTTTTGCTGGATGAGAAACCTTTTGAGATGAGGTGTGCCACATAGAAGGATTTCCTGACTACTGTGGCAATGTAATTATCAAAGGAGAGGCTACTGTCCACCTGTGTCCCTAGGTCTCTTATCACACTTTCAGGGTTAAGTAGATTACCACCTATGTGGTAGCTCATGGGTACAGAGTTTTTACCAAAGGGGATGACAATGTACTTCTTGGCATTGAGCTTGAGGCTATGGCATTGACATCAGGCATCTGTCTCAGTGAGTCCCTTTTGTAGGATGCTCACATCATTAGGAATTTCAATTATGGCTCCTAGTTTGCAGTCATCTACGAGCTTTGTTAGCCAAAGACCTTCTGTGTTAGCCTGTACTTCAGAAAAGTAGATACCAAACAGGAGTGGACTCTGGACTGAACCCTGTGATACTCCACTTGTCACTGGTCTGAAGTTGGATTTGGAGTTTGCTACTTTCACAGTGTGGGTTATGTCAGTGAGGCAGTTGGCAACCCATCTTGTGACATAGGGATTTATACCTAGTTTAGTGAGTTTATCTATAATTCCAGAGTGGGGGATGGTGTCAAAAGCCTTGGCAATATCTAGATAGGCTGGGTGAACCACATTACCCTCATCTACGGCTTTGGTGGCTGCTTCAAAGAAGTCAATCAGGTTTAGGAGACATTCTTTTAGTGGACAATCGACTATGTGAATTATTACACAATAGATGTCTTTTTTCGTTCTGCAGGGGTAAAACCTTAGGTGGGAGTTTTAGTTTTTAAAAACATCATCCCCAATAAACTAATATGGCTCAGAATACAATAGATGGAACCAAATTGATTGGTTGCTTTCCCTGTGGTCACTGTACTTTTTGCAAATATATTGTTAAGACTAAATAATTTACTAGCAAAAATACATCTTATATTTTTCAAATTAATACACTTGCAAACTGTAGTAGTGACTGGGTTGTCTATCTCGCTGCATGCACTTGCTCAGCATTTTATATAGGGCAAATGTTTAGACCTATGAAGTTATGTATTTCTGAACATCTGAGTAATGTTAGAAATAAGATTCTTACCGATGCACTATATAAACATGCCATTGGTCATGTCACTGCCAAATTTCCTAAGTATTCTAAGGCTGGTTGGCATGATATATTAAATAAAAAAAAGGCTTGGATAGTTAGACTGGGTGGGCTATTCCCACCCGGTCTGAATGATAATTTATAATTTTTATGCTAATTTCTTATGTTGATTTATGCTGATTGGTGGTTTATGTTTTAGGTTTTGCATATGCCTATAAATAGGCTAATTAATCACAGTTGGATATCTACATTCTAAAAGGCCTTTGGCTGAAACTGGTCTGTGACTGTGAAGATTAATTAAAGTCTTACTTCTCCTCATTTTGTGTGCTGGCTGTTTTTTCAATATTGAGATATGCCAAGTTGTCAGCTGTGCATATGAGCATGGAGTTATCTGTGTACTGTATTAGGGATGCCAGGTTGTCAGATGTGCATATGAGCGTGGAGTTATCTGTGTACTGTATTAGGGATGCCAGGTTGTCAGATGTGCATATGAGCGTGGAGTTATCTGTGTACTGTATTAGGGATGCCAGGTTGTCAGATGTGCATATGAGCGTGGAGTTATCTGTGTACTGTATTAGGGATGCCAGGTTGTCAGATGTGCATATGAGCGTGGAGTTATCTGTGTACTGTATTAGGGATGCCAGGTTGTTAGATGTGCATATGAGCGTGGAGTTATCTGTGTACTGTATTAGGGATGCCAGGTTGTCAGATGTGCATATGAGTGTGGAGTTATCTGTGTACTGTATTAGGGATGCCAGGTTGTCAGATGTGCATATGAGCGTGGAGTTATCTGTGTACTGTATTAGGGATGCCAGGTTGTCAGATGTGCATATGAGCGTGGAGTTATCTGTGTACTGTATTAGGGATGCCAGGTTGTCAGATGTGCATATGAGCGTGGAGTTATCTGTGTACTGTATTAGGGATGCCAGGTTGTCAGATGTGCATATGAGCGTGGAGTTATCTGTGTACTGTATTAGGGATGCCAGGTTGTCAGATGTGCATATGAGCGTGGAGTTATCTGTGTATTGTATTAGGGATGCCAGGTTGTCAGATGTGCATATGAGCGTGGAGTTATCTGTGTACTGTATTAGGGATGCCAGGTTGTCAGATGTGCATATGAGCGTGGAGTTATCTGTGTACTGTATTAGGGATGCCAGGTTGTCAGATGTGCATATGAGCGTGGAGTTATCTGTGTACTGTATTAGGAATGCCTGTTGTGTGAATGTGTGGAGGATGTTAGTGAGGATGTTAAAGAGGAGGGAACTGAAGGTAGAGCCTTGTGGTAAACCAGTGGTGACTGGGAAATATGTAGAGAGGGTGGAGTACAATTTCATTGACTGATACCTGATACTTTTTGGACAGGTAGCTTTTGAACCATAGAAGGGTGGGCTGAGATAGACTTAGGGCATTTGAAGTAGATGTTTGTTGTGAATAACTGTGTCAAAGGCTTTAGACAGGTCTAGAAATAAGAAAAATTGTTTGTTTTTATCTGTAGCTATATTGACAGTATCTATAATGTCTAGATGTGCAGTGTTAGTACTGTGGGAGGGACAGAAGCCATGTTGTGTGGGGATAGTTTAGCAGTTGTTTTTGAATATATTTTTCAAATAATTTGGAAAGGGGTGTAAATATTCCTTTGCTAGAGTTCATAGTGTAGTACAATGGTCATGATGCAGTATAAATGTTTTTCTAGTCTACACACTCCTACAACTATGACATTTAGCAACCTATTGCTAACCTTGCAGTGACAAACCTTACCGCCATTTTTTATTTTTGATTATATTACTGTTTTTAATGTAAATTATTGTGTAACCAACTTCTTATATCACCTTGTTCTCTTTGTTTTTTTTATCTGGTTATTAAACCTAGGCTAAGCCTGAAAATGATCCACTTGAATAAGTCCTTTACCGCAGACAAGTACAATAATCAGACAGTCAATCAATCAATCAATCGATCAATCAATCAATCAATCAATCCACAATAGACCCTATAAAGCTAAAATGGCTGTTTAAATTCAGCAGATGTGAAAACTGCCATTTAAAGGCAGCCCTCATCCCTACCAGTAGTAATAACCACATTTACTGTGTATATATAAAATATTTGATTGTGTTAAAACTTGTAATGATCTCAGTGTCTTTCCATTTACCTCAGCCTGCCATCCACAGTCACCCCATACCAAGTAGTTACAGACACTTTTTTAGAAGACAGCAGTGTCAGTTACTTTTATTTACATATACCCCGATACCCAACAGCTGTTGATACATCGATAACTATGTTCACAACAGATACTGAATTATAGTTTTTTAGATGTTTCACACACAGTCGCCACATTAAAGACTGTCCTGCATTTTTCATACAAAATGCACAGTTGTCCTACAAAGCCAAAATGACTGCTTAAACTATGCAAATGACAAACTGATCAACTACTTTCTTCTACAAGCAGCCTTTCCCCATACTCAGAAGTTATAGCTACCTTGTAGACTAAGATCACAGTTAGTTATTGACTCCTATATGGTGCAGACTCCCATATAACCAGTTTCTGTAACAACATTGTTGACAGGGTACACCACAGATGTTGAATTATGACTGAAAAATAAAAACATTGCTTCATACAAACACACAGTAGCCACAGTTTTCCGATTTACTTTATGCAAATGCGTAATAGGCCTGCAGAACCAGAATGTCTATTTAAATTACGTAAAAGACAGAAGGGTCAGTTACTTTCATCTACAGGCAGCATCCGCTTCTATTCAGCAGTTATAGCCACTTTATTAACCATGCACACCTGAAACATGGGTTTATGACTAAGCTTGTAATTACCAGTTTCCTGGATGCACTTCTTCCCTCCAGCAAACGATCACTCTCAGCTCCTATTCTACTTCTCAGAGCCAATGCACACTCCTCTCACAAAAGAGACTTTTAGTCTGTGAACACAGAAATGAATGCACTCCTATCCAGCTTCCATCAAGAGCTGCATAGCTGCCTAACATCGCTTGATTAGCTATATAGTTAGAATGCAAAATGTGTATACAGCTCTGGATGAGCTGTCTAGAAACAGTCAACTGCATCCAATGTGTGAGAATAAGGAAGGCATCTTCTGCAAAAATGTAACAAAAATGCAATTATTTTTTATACTGCATCAGTTTGCAGGAGATGCAGCACACTAACTGAATGCAGGAATAATTGTTACAGCTTGTAGCAGGTGTTCACTGGTAGCCAGAACATCAAATGGATACTTGTGTTTTAAGTTAATATAAAATCAAGCTTTCCCAACTTGTTTCAACTGTGACACAGTGAAAGTGCACCTCAAACTGCAAAGTTAAGGGAGACATTTATATGTTTTGTGAGAAGCATATATAGAGGTTGTATGTGTGGCAAGGATGCATTTCTAAAAGAACTCCTGCTATAGACATGATTCCCTGCATTACTTCAACAGCAAAGTAGGCACACTTCTGTTAAATATTTAAATGCTACAATTAAGTTTCTTTGAAATTATTCACCCCATTACCTTACTACTTAAATAAGTTTGTTATTCCTTCATAGAATCATTCAACATCTTAACAGTTGACTACATTCACTTTTAGCCAACTTGCATGCGAAATTAGTCACATGGTGGTACTAAACAACCTGATAAGTCCTTTCTTAACTTAATCTTCCAAGCACATCTTAAACTATCCATAGTGTATATGTTAAAGGTGCACTGAAGATCCTGAAAATGCATAGTGTAGACATTGCAGATATGGTTCATGTTGAAATTGTCATTATTATGTATATCAGCATTTGTTGGCCCCTTCTGCTTCTTCATAAACTGTAGTCCGTGATCTTTGTATTATATCACCAAACTTGCCAAACCAATGTCTCTCACTGTTCTACTAATAGACTGTGACCTGCTTATGCTCACCATAGTAATCTTATCATAGCACTACAAACGTAACATAAATGTAACATAAGTAAGTACTCACTATTATAACTGCATTGTTTCCACACTGGACTCTACCACTAGTAGGATTCACTCTATTTGTTAGTGCAGGCAAAAACAAAGAAATAATGCACCCTTCACTTTGTTGCATAACGTTTTTGTTTTAAGGCATATACACAGTATATGTATTATATTTACATTAAAGCTAATCCAGATTTCCTAAGATGTTTGTCCTTCTAATTTATAAATAAGAAATTGTGATTTTTAAGGAGAAAACAACAGATTCTCACTATCCAAAAACAAAAGGTTATCTGGTTTCTGTGTAGAGCCTGCATGTGTCCTTTGTGTTTATGGAGGTTTCCTGAAGGTACTCTGGATTCCTCCCACATTCCAAAGACATTTCTGTCGACTACAACACTAAAGCTTGCCTAGTTGTGGATGTGTGCAATAGACAAAAGGTCTGGCAATCTATTTCCATTCCATATTTGCCTAGTAAGCTCCATGGTTAGTAGCAGCTGTCCACGATGTAATAGACACGTGGAACTTGTCGATATGGGTGAATGTATTCATGAACTCAATATACTCATGCTATAAATTGGGCAATACAGCGTTCTAAACAATATTGCTATAATCTACCTTTTAACTCTAAACTCAATACTGAATTAAATGAGCTGGATGCATCTTATTTAAAAACATGCTATAAACTCCTATTTAACCAAACCAACATCTCTCCAGGTCCTAATTTCTACTCATTGGATTCCTATCACATAAGTATTTTCCATGTACATTTTTTCTCTATTTTTATTCAAATATGTTCCTTCCATCAGTCCAAGAATACCCTAATTCTGCACATAGGCAAACAAAAGGTTGTGATTTTCACATTATTTATCATTGCTACTTTGACATCGCAGATATCTCATCCTTACAGGACTGCTTTATTAATGATTCACAGTCAATAAACTTAAAGGCAGCCATCTCTCATTTCTTGAAGCGTAAAGCAAATATTACATAAATAATATCATCTACAAAGCAACTTAAACCTTTTGTTTTCATGCAGAGCTCATAAAATTATTATTAATCAACTGACCATATTATATATCTTTCTCCCAAGCCAATCAATGCCTTTTTTCTTAATTTTGTAGAGCTGAAGAGAGCTCCATAATCAACCACCTACCTTATTCCTATCGATATTGGTTAAACAACCTGTGGATTTACAAATCTCACACAAACTGAAGGTGCCATCATAGATTACCTTATAATACTAGCAACATGTTCTGCTAGTATAATAATAATAATAATAGCAATAATACCAATTATTATCATTATTATTATTATTATTAATAATGCTCTCACAGTCTATCCCTTATGTTCATGTCTCATAAAATATATCTAACTTAGAAAAAAAATCTAATAAACAAGAAAGATATATTTAGAATTCTTGACAAAACGTGGTTATTGCATACTTATTACCTGTATAGATATGATTAATATTGAAAGTATAATTCAGTACCTTCCATTTGTAATAATCAGCAATATGCATTTCAATTAATAACATCTCCACAGTAACTATTTCCAAATGAGCACATTAAACTGGATTAATTTTCACCATTAATTGTTTACCCTTCATGCAATACATTTTGAATGTTTACCTTAAAGTCTTAACAGATATCAAATCTACAACATGCAATTGTAGAATTTCAGCAGTATCATAAATCTTATATGAATATGTAAACAGATTTCAACACTGTTCCTTTCCAATTCAAGACAGTTAAGAATATAGACACAAGTACAGACTCAATAAAGCCTACATGGTGCACTAAGAATGTTTGCTTATAGTGGCACAATGCATACATGATAGTGCACTGTCCTGTATTCAGTTAGTGGCTTTATACTGCATGTAGAGCCACACAAACATGGTAGACATCATGGCATGCTAATAGCATAAGCAGCTGAACTGTATGCCAATCAACCAATTCAAGATGGAGGAGCTAGTCGATATGTTATAAAACAACCATGTAGTCTCAGTGTAAGTATTACCTGTGAATTCCAAAACATATTGGACTACACCCACTGAAGGTACTCTACAGAGAAACACTGTTAGGGGCTGCAGTTGCTACTATACACAGACTGCAGGCAAGAAGGAAAAGGGTATTTAGACCCCTCTTAACTTATCATGGTCTGCATGATGTAGACATTGTAGAGTGCTACAGGGTGGATGGAGACACACTACAGGAACTCTGTAACCTCTGTCATCCACAACTGAAAGTAAGGGCAAACCGAGGGGAACCAATACCTGTGGAGACTAAGGTATGTGCAGCACTTAGAGTTTTATCTACAGAAACCTTTCAGAACCCAACAGGGCATATGCTGGGGAGATCACAGGCATCGGCATCTAGGATCCTAAATCAATTTCTGAATGCTATGATCAACAGGCCACTGACTGCATACAATTTTCCCTGTACACACATGGAAATTCCAGGATGACTACACGATTGCAAGAGCAAAACTCTTGAAACCCAGCTGATGATGTAAAACTACACAAATAGTACTTGGCTCCCCCACCCCCAATACAACAGGAAAATTACTGTTTATAGAATCCAAGGAATAACACATAATTCTCCTGTTATGAATACTTCTAACACAATTTTCACAAAATGTGAACACATGCCCAACTCAAACATAAATTGTATATGATTGCTAGGCACTTTTCTCTGTATCTAGCACTTCCCTGGTGGTGTCTATGGGCCTCTTAGAACTGTTAACCCCCTGTGTCATTGATAATATAGTACTTTATATTCCCATGGAAAAAGAAAAGACTATAAGGTAACCAGTTTTAGTAATAACACTTACAATGACAGTTAATAAGGCTGTGTATCTGTGCAAGTCAACTCATGTCTAAAATGCTTGTGCCAAGAGTGAAGTATAAGAAGTGCACACAGATAACAGTTTAATCTCCAAATGCATATAAATAACAGTTCTCTTCATAGCATATGAATAAATCTAGCATGTACCAGAAAAAAATACAAGCATATGTTAGCAACATCAGAAGCCTTCTGTGTAGATAAAAGTAAAGGAATGTCAATCCCCTGTGTTCTGCAAATAAACATGTCTTCTTACCTTCAAGATTCCTAGCTACACAGTTACCTTGTTATGGCGTAGACTCATGTCTTTGAGCACAGTGAAGATGCAACTGAGGTGTGAACTCATTAGAATTGTTGAATCCCAAACTTTTGGATTTGTGTAGCAGATGTAAACATTGTGTAGGCACTACCTCAGTGTTTGTTGCTAATAGAGTGCAATTGTGAATGGTTGGTCAGAGGGAAAAGAAATACACAATAATTCAGACTCCCTTACTTGCAGTGGGTTTGTCAGCCAGGATATACTTACAAGGTATAGAAGTCACTTTATCAAGGGTTTAAATGGAAGTGAGCAGCACACCTTTCTCACTTTCCATTGACTAATATCCAAACTCCCCTGCCTTTGATGAAAACTGTAGATTATTGTTATATAATATTCTCATGCATAAGGACAATGATGCAAAATTCCTTACAGACTGCATGTCCCAGATTACTAGTCAGATAAGAGAAGAATGAACATCATACAGAGACAAAACAGAGCTGCATTTCTGTAAACAATGGTCATAAATGGTTGTGTGATCACTCATTGCACTACATCTGAAATTAATGATTGTACAAGCAACTCAGAAGTGTACAAGTGCCATATGTCTTGTTAATACTGTGGATGATTTGGGACTTGCTTGTATGCCATTGAATTTAATTCCATCTGCATAGTTCTTTCTGTGGCAAAGAAGGTTAAGACACCCTTACTGTATTTTGTAGGCTAATTGGTGTGAGAATTCACATCCAGACTTGTGTAAGAATCTTTCATGTGTACAACCATTTATTTTGTAATTTTATTTGATATATATATATATATATATATATATATATATATATATATATATATATATATAGTCGCTAGAATGAGTGGTTCTGAGGGATCTCGTTTTTTTGAGGTGAAGCATGTCCATTATTTTAGGGTTTGACATGGCCCTATAGCTCAGGCATAGGTCACCTCTGAGCAGACGGTAAGTGACTGAGAAGAGATGGATCTTTTTTAGTCGTGCTTCATAGGGTAATTGTTTAAGGCCCTTAATCCTCTTAGTGAGGTACTTCTGTGGTCTTTCTAGTTGTTGCAGGTGTCTAGTGAGGTACATCCCAAATGGGGCATTGTACTCTATTATGGGCCTAATAAGTGAGGAGTAAAGAGGCACAATCACCTCCTTGGATCTGGATGAGAAACCCTTTGTGATCAGGTGTGCCACATAGAAGGATTTCCTGACTGTTTTGGCTATGTGGTTATCAAAGGAGAGCATGCTATCTACTTGGGTACCCAGGTCCCTAATTACTTCTTCTGTACTTAGTGGATTCCCATCTATGTGGTAGTTTGTAGGTACTTTGTTTGTCCCAAATGGGATTACTATGCATTTTTTGGCATTTAGCTTGAGGCCGTGACTTTGACACCAGGTGTTTGTCTCTGTGAGACCCTTTTACAGGATGTCTGAGTCAGCTGGAGAGTCAATTATTGCACCTAATTTACAGTCATCTGCAAACATGGTTAGCCACAGTCCATCCGCCTTTGCCTGTACTTCGTAGAAATATATACCGAACAGGAGGGGTCCCAGGACTGAGCCCTGTGGGACTCCACCTGTCAATGGTTTAGAGTCAGACATGGCGCCTGCCACTCTTACCATGTGGGTTCTGTCTGAGAGCCAATTGGCAACCCATCTCAGGACATAGGGGTTGATATTTAAGCTGGTAAGTTTGTCTATGATTTCTGAGTGTGGGATGGTGTTGAACACCTTAGCGAGGTCCAGATATGCTGTGTGGACCAACTTCCCTTCATCTATGGCCTTGGTGACTGTTTTGAAGAAGTTGACCAAGTTCAGGAGGCAAGATCTGCCTTTAACAAAGCCGAACTGGGTGGGGTCCAGTGACTGGAGGTTCCCAATGTCCCTGTTAATGAGCTCCATGATAATGCATTCGATGGCTTTGCAGACCAAGCTAGTCAAGCTTATAGGGTGATAGTTCCCAGGGTCAGTTGTGGCACCACCTTTGTGGAGTGGTACGACTGTTGCTGTACGCCATTCTTCGGGTACATAGCCTGTAGAGAGGCTGAGTTTGAATAGTGATTTCAGATGGGGAGTTAGTTCATTTTGAAGCTAGTGTAAGACACAACCTGGGATAGCATCTGGTCCCATTGATGCTGTGTTTTTGGCCTTTGCAAGGGCTGTCTTTACTTGTGTGTTTGAGATATCTGGAGCGCCACATTCTTCTGGGATGGGTGCTATCCCCTTTGGTGGAGAGGGGGGGTGAAGTTTGCACTGAACTTGTCAGCCAGGATGTTGGCAATGTCGGTTGGTTCAGTGTATTTATGGCCATTATGCACTAGCTCGGAGCATATCTGAGAGTTTGCCCCTAGACTCTTGACATAGTTAAAGAAGGCCTTGTGGTTATCCTTAGAGTCATTGGCTATTTTTCTTTCGAAGTTGGCCTTGGATGATTTAATGAGGGAGCGCAGTTTTTTACTGATGTTAATCAGAGATGCCTTCTTATTTTGGGATTTTGTTCTATCTTGCAGGAGTTTTCTCCTTCTGTTGTAAAGTTTATTTATGGCTGGGGTCCACCAGACTGGCTTCCTCTTTTTTGAGGAGTTGGTCTTGGTTTTACTTGGGATAGCTCTGTCCATGCATTCTTGAAGGTGTTCATAGAATGCACTTGTAAAGGATTCTGCCGATGGGTCATCATTTTCCATTTGATTGGGAGCTTTGAAACTTCCCACCTCGGTCTTGAGGAGTGTGAAGTTGGCTTTAGACAAGTTTTTTACTTTGATTTCCTTGACAGGGGTGGGGGGTGGGGGTCGTGATGTAGATGTCCAGTGTGATTAGTTTGTGATCCGATCTTACCAATGACGAGTTTACCTCAGGTGTGGAACATAGGTTCCCCATGTTGGTGATGCCCAGGTCCAGTATGTTGTCACCTCTTGTGGGAGTGGTGACCAGCTGTTCAAGGGAGTTTGAATTTATAAACTCAAGGAAGCATTGGGCTAGGGTGTTTGAGCTTGAGTAGTTTTCCCAGTCAATGTTTGGATAGTTGAAGTCACCCAGTAGCATGGTGTTGGGTAGAATCTTCATACTTTCTAATGTTCTCAGGAATGCTGCGTGAGGGTCCTGAGACAAGGTGGGAGATCTGTAGCAAGCTATAATTTGAACAGTCAATTTACCCGCTGTCAATTGCACTTGGATTGTCTCAGATTCTGTGTGCTGCGCTACTAACCTGGAGGTGTGGGTGTTCTTGATGAATATGGACACACCACCTCCTTTTGTGTTCCGGTCCTAGTTTTGGGACCTAAAGGTATGGTAGGAGTTATAGCCTGGTAGTGCTGGGGTGCTCTCTGGAGCCTTGAACCAGGTTTCTGTCACTGCACATAAGTCGATTTCTTCCATACTAAGGAGAGCCTTGAGTGAATGCATTTTGAGGTTTAGACTTCTGGCATTGAGCTGCATTACCCTCAGTTTTTGTTTATTATTGTTGTTTATGGAGGTGGGTTTGTCTTTTGAGCCTTGCCTAAAAAAGGCAGTATTGGGGCGGCAAGAGTCTTGGCCAGTATTTGAAAGCCCAGGGGTGACAGGTGCAAGCCATCTCTGGCGAAGCAACGTGGCTTGTCAAGCATGTCGTCCCAGGCTGACAAGTACTAGATCCCCTTTGAATGACACCAGTAATTTAACCAATTGTTGAAACTGATCATTTTTTCTTCATATGCTGGCATCATTTTGGGTGAGGGCAGGATGTTACTCAGAGTCAGAGTCATACCAGCCTGGGATACATGGTCAGAGAGCTCCTCCATGTCTCTTTTCATGTAGTCCAGGGAGGAACATGTCAGGTCATTTACGCCAACATGTACAATGACAGAGTCATATTTGTACTTGACCTGAGTGCATGTGTTATGTGGCGGATTCTGGCACCCGACAGGCAGCTTACAGTAACCTTCTCCTTGTTCAGTCTAGTGAGTGGGACGTCTGTTTGCCTGATGATAGAATCACTGATTACTAGTGCGTTAGGTGTGTTATTTAGCCTTAGGGCCTGTTTTTGCTTGGCACACTGATGTTGTGACTTATGTGTTACCTGATTTCTGTTGTGGGGTGGGGGTTGCTTGGGTGTATGCTTAGGAGGTCTCTGTTGTTTAGACAGGTTCTTATTTAGAGCCTCCGAGTATGTTTTTGCATGTTTCTGAGAGTTGTTTTCTGGTGCAGCTATGGCTGGTCTATGTGAGTCTGGTAATGTGGTGCTAGTGTTGCCCTTCTCCTTGTGACTGGTTGATCCAGTCGTGGGTTGAGAGAGCTTAGCCTCCAGTTTGGCTGTGTATCTGCATCTCTCACATATGGCTGTGTTGGTTGGGAGGAGGGGGGGGTTGTCTGTGTACATGAGGCAATTGTAACATTGCCTCAGGATACCCAGATTCACCAGCTGGACCGGGGAGCACACCTGAAGCTGTCCCTTGAACATGCCTGAATAAATGGTTGGGACTGCATTGCTGATTGGATGAGTAAAGAGCCTTATACTTCCTGAGTATAAGGCTGAAGTGCAAGCTGTAAGCTAGTGTTAGTTTTAGTGAGTTTTAGTAAGTGCCTGTCTTAAATTGCCTTATTTCTAGTGTTGGGTTGAAGTGTTTCAAGTTTCAAGAGAAAAACTGAAGTGCAGACTCCGTGGAGCCTGAAATAGTTTAACCGCAGCTAAACAGCGCTGCGTGGTGTGCAAACACACTTCACAACTTCCAGCTAGATATTGCTCAATGCAACACAAACAAATTAATTTAAATTGTGTATTATTTGAAAAAAAGTGCAGATAAAGATTTACTTAACTTCCCTTATATGTTCAGTTGATTGCATGCAGGTCTTAGCTGGCCAAAGCTCTCAGTTTTTTTAACCAGTATTTGCACAGTGCATGGCTTAGCACAAACAAGGGAAATGGATAAATACAATAAATGTGCTTCTATGATAACTAGTGCATAAACTGCACCTGTGAATCACATGTCTGCATAGCACATCTCCTAAACAGGGTGATCCACACAGTATATACTATCTGTAGGTCACAGGGCAAGTTCCACATTTGTCTTTTAAGGTTAAAACCTTATGAAACACTGCTCAAAAGGATAAAACAAGTTTAGCTTTGCTTCTCACATTTGTTTTTCACTTACTACCACCAAAACCTGGACTAATGGCCCAAACACAAAGCAGACAGAACAACTGCAGACAGGATGCAGACATTTTCAACATCAAAAAGGATACATTGTTGCATCTCTTGCTTTCCATCATGCAGTTAACAGTCTTCGCTAAAACCTGCAGGTCCAGAACGCCCGCAGACAATAAACAGATAGCAAACAATTTCAAAATGGATACAATCTATTAAGAATGTTGGGTACTGCACAAACACAGGAAGTGGCAGCTAACACACAGAAGTTAATAATGAATATGAAAATATACAAATGTTTTTTTAACTATTCCTGTGGCATCAGGTATAATTGTAGGGCTGCAAAACATATAATCCTAGGTTCTAATACAGCAAAATACAAATATTTTTACTGTTGTTCCATTTTACTTTATATTCAAATTCACATGAAAAAAATTGTTGCACACTCCTGATGTTATTAAGGGTTGTACATTAAATTTTAATAAACACATAAAAATTAACTGTAATTATAAATAGCAATAGTGGAGCTTATATGAATTATTTGTGAGAATGAGGTATAATGACTACTATGTTTCTGAAATAATAATTGTGTTCTGTGGTCTTGGATAGCATGTTTCTGAAATAATAATTGTGTTCTGTGGTCTTGGATAGCCTTCAGACTTTGATAATATTCATACACACATGAATGAATAAACCAGGATCTTGACAGGTCACACATATACATGGTTAACCCATCAGTCCGGCATGTGTATTTATATGTAATTCATGAGGATGTCTAAGAAACAATTCTTCTGTAGCAAGGATGAAAAGTTACCACTGTGAAAAAAAAAATGTTTATTATACATAGGTTTGAATCCCATATTGTAAAAATTTTTTTTTTCAGTATGTAAAGTCACACAAAAAATGTGTTAGATCATAAAATATATGCCCCCAGTACGTCTTCAAAGTTAAACCACCTAACAGTTACAACAGCAAACAATCTTCAAACTAATGCCAAGTGTCAGATTAACCTTCCAATTTCAAAAACTGCATTCCTGTCTGGTACTATTGCCCTTTGCTTAACATTGCACAGATATGGTTGGCATTATTGTTCAGGTTTGTGCAATACCAGTAAATCTGATAACATGCATTGGTGGAAAATCACTTTGAACTTTTGTCTTTTTCCCTGGTCAGACATGTCTAGTGTTAGAAAGGAAGGTGTCCAGTTCAGGGTGCAGAGATGAGATGCTGAGGAGTACAGAATTGTCACTGGACAACTTGTAAAATGCCACAACCAAAAGCTGCTGCAGGGGGCTATACCAGCTCTCAGTACAAGTCTGAAGCATACAATAGTCTGGGCAAGGCTGTCTCAATTGCAACTGGCATTCCACACACTAAAGAACAGTGTAGGCATCATTTTAATGACCTGAAAAGGTACAGGCAGGATATACTCAACCAGTGGCTGGATGAGTCCAGTACTGCTGACATCCTATGGTTATTTAAGTATACTGATAAAGAAAATGTATAGTAGATAGAAAGCTGCATGTAGGAAAAACTAGTATGCACAATGCTCTTCTCTTGTTCACTTCTCTTTATTCCACAGCCAACCAAGAGATTGTGGTGAATACAGCTGCCATGCAGAGCATCTAGAGAGACTGAGGGAAGCAAGGGGTATGTATGCAACACAACAAAACTATTATTTTAGCTAAAGTATTGCTCTTCTATACAGTTGTATGCAAAGTAAGCATGCATATCCTAACTGCAAAAGCAAGCATGCATGCTTCTGTCTGTGTCAAAAACCATTGTAGGAGTCAAGTCTACGGAGTGCATCATCATGGAACTCATTAACAGAAATATTGGGAACCTCCAAACACTGGACCCTGCCCTGTTTGGCTTTGTTAAGGGCAGATCATGCCTCCTAAATCTGGTGGACTTCTTTGAGACAGTTAACAAGGTTATAAACAAGGGGAAGGTGGTACACACAGCCTATCTAGACCTCGCAAAGGCCTTCAACACCATTCCCCATTCTTGTATTATAGACAAGCTCACCAGCCTGAACATAAACCCCTATGTCACAAGATGGGTTGCCAACTGGCTCACGGACAGAACCCACATGGTCTGAGTTGCAGGAGCTAGGTCCAACTCTAAATCGGTTACAAGTGGCGTTCCCCAGGGCTCAGTCCTAGGACCTCTCCTGTTTGGCATATACTTCTCAGAGGTACAGGCAAGCACAGGAGGACTATAGCTGACCAGGTTCGCAGACAACTGCAAACTAGGGGCTATAACTGGCTCTCCGGCTGACACAGACATCCTCCAAAAGGGTCTCACTGAGACGGATACTTGGTGTCAAAATCATGTCCTCAAGCTAAATGCCAAAAAGTGCATAGTCATCCCCTTTGGAAAAAACAAAGTACCCACAAACTACCACATAGGTGGTAGTCCCCTAAATACGGAAGACGTAATAAGGAATATGGGGACCCAAGTAGATAGTAATCTCTCCTTGGATAATCCCATTGCCAAAGTGGTTAGAAAATCCTTCTATGTGGCCCAGCTAATCATAAAAGGGTTCACATTCAGATCAAAAGAGGTCATTGTGCCCCTCTACCCATCACCCATCAGACCCATCATAGAGTACAACACCCCTTTTGGGATCTACCTTACAAGACACTTGCAACAGCTGGAAAGACCACAGAAGTACCTCAACAAGAGGATTACTGGCCTGAAACAGATGCCTTATGCATCTCGACTGAAGAAACTCCAGCTGTACTCAATTGCATACCGCCTACTCATAGGTGATCTCTGCCTGACATACAAGGCCATGTCCAACCCAGAATTGATGGACATGTTCCACCTAAAGAAAACCATATCCCCTTGAGCCACATGCTCTAAGGATCTAAACCTCACCACAACAATAAATAGGATGTGCTGGAGGGATAGATTCCTGTCCCAGAGACTTTCCATGCTTCAGAGCAAGATTCCAATCTACATTAGGCAGAGCTCCTCACTAACACTCTTCAAGAGAAACCTTGACGAGTGGAAGGGAAACAGAAAGTTTATCCTGGGGATCACTTCATTGGCTCTGCTGGACAGAGGCACAGGGAACTAATCTAAGGGGGCAGTGAAAGCCAACACATTCTGGCTAGGCTTATAAATGCCTTTGGGCAGATAGCCTAGTACCTACCTATGAACCTATGAACCTAAATTTAATACTGTGGGTTCAAGTACCACAAGTAACAAATTTATAGTAAAATCATTTAAAGATGTTACATAATTTCATTTCAACAAAAGTGGCATAAAAGCCCTGCTGTTAACTTAATCTGTATAACTAGACCAAGCATATGCACAATGTATGCACATTGCAAGTATTACTTTGAATGATACTTATAGTTTGTAGTTGTTAAGAAGTATACATAAATGTAAAGGTAGAGATAAAATACTTTATTATTGTGATAATGCATTGCATGTCATATATGATGGTACTAAGTATATCTCTTGTTTTTCTCTTACCCCAATCCTTATATCTTATTTTGATGTTTCTGTGTTCTCAAAATATTTTCATGTCATTCATCTCTGACAAATTACTAAATGCTTCACACAGCATAGTGAGGTAGGCCAGCTGCAGTGGATCAGCCTGCCCCTGCTCCACAGGCTCCAGCACAGATGCCCAGCACATCTGGGACCCAACCTGACAGCACTGCCTCTGCTGCCCCTACACCACCTGGGCCTCCACATCAGGTAGCACTACCCCAGCAGCTGGTGCTATGGTACCCTCCAGGAGTACTGGCAGAGATGTGGATTTTGTCACTCACCTGGAGTTGCCAGGCTTGGTGCGTAAGGTTGTGCACAGCACCATTGGTGAACACCTACACTGGATGGAGAGAATGCTCTCTTTTATGGTCCAGAAGAGAAGATGCCAAACACTCCAACACCCAGCATAGTAAGGGGACAGTGATGACAGTCCTGGGGCAAGGACTAGATTCTCACTGTCCCCATGTTTGATGGGCATGGACATCTTTTGTCCCCTCCCTCACCTTAATCATGGTGTCCAACCCTGTCATGTCTGTCACTGTCCCCGTCTATTGTCTTGTTTGTACTGTTTTCATCTGCTTCTTCACCTACCATACTTACCTGGCCCAGAAATACCTATGTCCCTTACCCAAAATTCCTCTCTTACTGAAGTAAAAAAAAAATGGGCACCTGTCCCACAAAAAAATTCCATCCCATACATAGCTGTGTACTTCACACGTGTCATCTTGACACACTTGATTTGGTCCAGTTGGCTACAGAACATTATTTTGTTGTTATCTCCCCTTTTTGCTGAAGTGACAGTCAAAATTCAGCTAATATTCTGTACATATTTTCATTTTACACCGTTGAAGAAGTGGAAAGTTATGTGTTTTTTCCTATCACCCACTGGCACATTTGTATATTGCTTTCCCTTTGTTCTTCCCCATGCTTGGCCCCCATTTCATCACTTTCCTATCTACCCCATTTTAATAGCTTTATCCGGGTCAAAAAATAGGATTACACACCACACATATAAGTAAAAACAAAACGAACAAAAAACAAAAAACAAAAAAAACAAAACAAAACAATGAAGCCCTTCCCCTTTTGTTTTCTGTGTTTGCCCAGAGTTTGATCATGCACCAATACCGAGTGACTGCGAACATCTCTTCAATGGTGCAGTTGCCTCCCCACAGTGTTGCTTAAACAACTTGCACTAAGATAACACACAGTGAATGTGGAAAAATAATTAGATCATTGTATTATAAATACATTAGATACACCTGGATTCTAACCCTGTATCATCTGGACTCAAAACATAATCTGTCAGTGCATTTACATCTGTTTCCACAGAGTAATTTAGGCACCAGGTGTGTTTCTTACACTCAGTACTATCCCCAATTTTACCAGTGAAGCAGAGGTTCATGTTTGATTGTCACTTAACTCCATGCAAACAGCGAAATAGTATAAATGAGTATCTTAAACCATCAATTGTGCAAACCAGCTGCTCAGTGGTGCACTGTGGAAATTGCACAATAGCATGTATTACTTATGTTTACTGTCCATTTAGTCTTCATGCTATGAAAGTACATGTAAAACACAAACAAAGGGAAGGCACTTTTTAAGGAAAGAACACATATTTACACTGTAGCCATCTGTTACATGCACCCATGCACTTGAATCTTGGTCTCTCAGTACTTGTTTATAAATGTATCAACTACAATACAGAAATAAATAAAAAAATGCTTTCTTATATACTATAGATATATTTATATTGGTAATATACATTCAGATATTCCAGTACTTGTAGTAATGTAGAAAGCTGTTTGCATATAGTTTGCAAACCTATCTTTTTAAGGTGCACCTGTGAATGCTACACCTTGCACACTTATCAAACATGCAGATCTTTAATATCTTGACAGTTGTACTGGCTAGCTATCTATTTCAACCAGGACAGCTATCTATTTCAACGAGGCCTAACAACATCTTCTCTCAAACATCCAATGGTGCTGTCATCCACAATAAATTGTCCTGCAGCCATGTAAAAGTTGGAATTGTGCTATGGCTCTTGCATTAAGTACTGAGTTCTCCAGTCTGTGTACTTAGTTAAGTAGGAGTTCTAATCTCACTGTTGTCAACATGTGTGTATGTGTTTGTTCTCTTGGCTGACATTAGACAGAGCATTTTACACCAACATGTGGGACACTGCTATAACCATCCTCTCCTCACTAGACAGTGCTGATGTTATCACTTAAAAAATGTTGTCTGACACTCTCCAAATCAGATTTGTGCTGTGGTGCATGTGTTAAATACTGAGGTCTTTAGTCAGTGAACTTAGATAGGTAGGGGTTCTGTTCTCACTGCAGTCAACTGGTGTGTGTGTTTGTTCACTTGGTTGACATTAGAGAGAGCATTTTACATCATCACATGGGACACTGTTATTACCATCTTCTCCTATCCAGACACTGCTGATGCTAGCACTTATAAAGTGCTGTCTGATACCCTCCAAGTCAGGCTTATGCTGTGGCACTTGCATTAAATACTGAAGTCTCTAATCAGTGTAGTTGGATAGGTAGGGTTTCTTTTCCCACTGCAGTTAACTGATTTGTGTATTTGTTTGTTTACTTGGTTGACATTAGAGGGAGAGCATTTTACACCAGCACGTGAGATACTGTTATTACCATCTTCCACTCATCAGACTCTACTGATATCATCAGCTATATATTTTACTCAATCATGTTCTGTTAATGTCACAGGCTAGGTTAAAATCCCTAGAGTGAGTGACTCTTGTGCCATTAGATTTGCAGATGTGAAGCATTTCCACCAGGGCAAGTTCAGAGACTGCCCTTTAGGCCAGGCACAAGTCATCTCTGAGCAGCCCATATTATACAGAGTACAGTGACAGGGCTTTCAGTCTATCCATGTTATGTCATGGCATGGTTTGGTGGCCCTGTATTTTCTCGGTGAGAAACCCCTGTGGTTTCTCCAGCTGCTGCAGGTGTCTGGTGAGGTACATGTGAAAGGGAGCATTGTAGTCTATGGTATGATGAGGGTTGAGTACAGTGGTATTATAACATCCTCAGACATGGATGTGATTCCCTTAGTTATGATGGCAATGATGTAGAAGGCTTTCATTACCACTGTGGAAACTTGGTGATTGAAGTTCAGATTGTTATCTACCTGTGTTCTCAGGTCTCACACCACTGAGTTTGAGATTTGGAGAGTGCTGTAAATATTGTAGTTAGTGAGAAATTCCACTTTACCAAAGGAATTAATAATGACACTTTTTTGCATTTAGTTTTATACCATGACCTTGGCGCCAATCATTTGTCTGTGTTAGCCCCTACTGTAGTATGTTAATATCATTGGGGGAATTCAATGATTGCACTCAATTTGCAATCATCAGCAAACTTGGTTAGCCAAAGGCCATCTACTTTAACCTGGACTAACAAGAAATAGATGTCACACAGTAAAGAGTTCAGCACAGATCCTTGTGGTGCAGCACTGATGACAGCTCTGCTGGTCGTGGTTGAGTCACCAATTTTGACAGTTTGTGTTCTGTTAGTGAGCCAACTGGTTACCCATCTAGTGATATAAGGGTTAATCCCCAGCTGGTAGAGTTTCTCAATGATACCTGAGCGGGGGATTTTTGTCAAAAGCATTGGCTAGGTCAGGATAGGTGGTATGTACTGTCTTATCTTCATCCAGGGCTTTGGTGACTTTTTCAAAAAAGTATACTAGGTTTAGTAAGCCAAATCTACCATTAACAAAACCAAATTCGGTGTAACTAGAGTTTGAAAAGGTCCATGATGATTCTTTCCATGGGCTTGCAATTGAGACTGGTTAGACTTATGGGTCTATGGTTCTCAGGGACTGTTGATGGACCCCCTTTATGCAAGAGGATTATGTTGCTGTTTTCCACTCTGCTGGAACAAAGCCACTTCTCATGCTATGGTTAAAGATGATGGGTCCATAGGTCCTGTTTTAAGCAACTTGGGATTTTATCTGGTACCACTGAGGCCATGTTTTTAGCTTAGGAAAGCACAGATATGACCTGATCTCTAGAGATACTAGGCAGAGGACTGGTATCAGGAATGCTTTGGCCAGTGGCACCAGGGCAGTGAAGTTTGCACCAAATCTGTCAGCTAGCAGGTTGGCAATTTCCTCCAGTGCAATTACATATTTAGACTCCTAGCATTAAGCAGTACAACCTTGAGTTGCCTTCAGTGGATTTTGTTATGCCAGAACATTTTTTGCTTTGACATTGCCTAAAAAAGGCATTATGGGGGAGGCAAAAACCTTTGCCAGTATTCGACAGCCAAGAGGACACAAATGCAGACAATCTCTGGCAAAGCAGTGTGGCCTGTTGACCATGTTATGCCAGGCTGAATTATTCTGGATCTCCCTGGATTGACACCAGAAGCTAAGACTATTGTTGAAGTACATCATCTGTTGTTTATACTGTGGCATCATCCTGGGTGAAGGTGCTTAGGGCTAGGGTGATACCTGCTTGGGCTACATGTGTCTCTTCATATAGTCCAGAGAGGTACGTCTCAAGTAATTCACCTCAATATGAACTTTGACAGAGTCATAACCATACTTGTTGTTGAGTGACATGAGTGACATGGTACGAAATACCTGTATGTATATTGTTAACTTATTAGGATACGTGTTGTAGTGGAGCAGATCAACTGTAGGCACAGTTCACATTCCACCATCGCACTGACAATTGCAGTATGGCATAGGTATGCAAGTGTCTACATACCATCATTAAATGCTCGGACACATATCAATATAAATTCATATTGATTACATGGTCACATAAGTCTTCTTTCATACACATTTTATGCTGTGATATACACACACTGTATCACATGTTTTGATACAATTGCAACCTTGTGGAATTCATTGTATGTGCAGTGGTGTTGCTATAGCCAGGGATTACTGAGGAGGTCAGTAGCACCATTATGTCACTGTTAGCATTTGTGTCAGGAAATGTACTGTATGAGCCACAGACAACTGATCTGCAATGTGTCCTGATACTGCATCAGGCTTCTCAAACACAGCTTGCCTATGAAATACATATGTTGTGTAAATGATGTAAGTACATGACATTGTTATAGTTGCATGACTGTGTGCGTACAACCAGTCTGTGGAATGTGATGAATGACCAAGGTTGTATCTGTAGGTTTTTTTCACAAATCATTTACTCCAATACATTTGAAATGGCAAGTGGAACAAACAACTAATCACAGATGCACATGTGGATGCCACCAGACATACTCAAATGGAGGAAATAGACAATATGCAGTTTGTCTCACATGTCACTTCCCTGTCGCCAGTATCCATCAGCCAAAGTATACATGCAAATATTACTCAGTTTCTATGCTAAGGAGGGCAGCACATCTGTGCAGTCTGTAAGGCTAATAACACAGAATCAATGGGCTGTGATAAAATCACAGATTGCCTACAGCGTTACTCAAAACATGGACCTACCTGATACGGTCAGATCCATACTTCAACACAGCCTCCAGATGGAATATGTTCCCCTAGAAGGATGTTTATCAACATGCATTCATCTGACTGGGGGTGGGGGGACATCACCTGATGTATACATGTATAGACACATCCTGATTCTTCTCTTCTGTGAGGTAGACCAATATGTCATCATGGATCTTTTCTAAAAGCCGTATGCAAAACACACATGTGATTTGTTGAGGCTACATCCATGTCTGTTACATCTGTTAGATGTCCTCAAGAAGGTCAACAGGGACATACATGATGGTACATGCATGATGATAAATCTATTGTTTTGCAGAACTTGACCAGACCAAGGCATTTGGCACAAATACACACTAAGGTATTACTGTGACGCTGTCACAAGTGGCCATAAACACTTATATTACCAAGTGGGTATTCCACTGGATCATATATGTGACATATTAAAATGTTGAAGTGTGTGAAGTGACCTATGTATAGAGTGCAATGATCAGGTCCTCAGGGCTGTGTGCTAGACCCTTTCCTGTTCATTATTTAAGTCATAGACATCAGGAATGACATACACATTCTTTGTCCAAACAGCTTTTTGGAGGACTGCAGATTGTGGACAATCATTGAATCTAAGTGGGATAGTAATATAATACAGACAGTATCAGCACACACAAAAGATTACTGCCACAGTCATGAAGACATATAAGATGAAAAAAATCATGGGGGGGTTGTTACATTATAAAAGCAAATACACACCCCAATGATAATATAGACAGCACACCCCTATGAGCAGACCTAGTGATATGTGACCTGTGTATCCAGGTAGATGGCATGCAGAACTTCCACCAGCATGTGCCCACAGTGGTGACTACTCCCCTGTTTGTAACACAACTTCTGAGTATGAGCAGGACATCCACATCAAAGGCCATTATATTTCCATAGTTCACAGCCTTCATCACACCAATAACTGAGTGCAATGCACTCTTTTTGTTGTACCTCCCTAAACATCTTCCAGGGATATGTTCCTCAAATGTACCACATTTGCTACAGTGTGCTCCCATGCATCTTATTGGCTATACCTAGGTATTCTTTTTCTTGCACAAACATTAGTGTCTGATGGGGCAGAACCATAATTCTCAACCTCTTAGTGCAAGAAATCTGGGCAAAACCTATCATAATGGAGGGGACAAAGACCCAAATATAGGAACAGATTTGAAATATTGCTTTTATAAACTTAGGATGTTGCTAGAATAAAAGGGTTTTGGTTAATTTCTGAAGCATTTGAAGTCTGAAACTCAAATGTATGTCATTATTTAGTGACTTCAGTCCTCAGATCATCCAAGTGATTTGCCAAAAAAACACAAAATTTATAACAAATAGACCAAATATATGAGGTAAAAATTTGATCTGAACATTCTGCAAAACATCTGGATACATTAGAAGTATGTGTGGAACCCCCATCAATGTGTTATACCAAATATATGTGTGATGCATGCTCCTGTGATGCACACAGTACATACATAGCTGATTGCTAACATTGATGGCATGGGTTACATTTGTAGTAGTGTTGAATGTGTCATATATATGCATGCATACCTCTCAACTATCTTGGAGTTATCATAATCTCACATACAGGTATAGCAGTGTCCCTCCTAACACCTCCAGCAGATGTTACAGTTTCAGGATAGTGTGCTTGAGTCCCCTCACAGATTGCTGACATCTCATAATAATTGTACAAGTGTGTTTTTGCAGAACCATCTATGATCACTCACAACCACATATGTTAATGTCAGAGGCATGGGATTATTGGTGGTATTATTCTGATATTGTCTGTCATTGTGCTTCCTTCTTTTAATGTTGTCCATGAGCCTTCACCTGTGTCCCACTTGGTTGAGACCTCTGCTGACATTATATTCATATTGAGGCAACTCATTTTGCACAGCTTGTCAATATGCACCTAACTCCTATTCTATATACCATCCATGATAGATGTCCTCCCCATTGTTCATGTCAGGATGCTTATATCACAAAGAATCTTCTCCGTTGTTATGTCACCTAGTGTGACAGTCACATAATATACATTCACTGTGCAGTTTGTACTGTATCATATTGATATGTGATTAATGTTCATGCTACAAATGTCTTCACTGAAATGCCCTCATCTGCTGTACATTATCATGTTTCACCTGTTCTCTTTCCCTATGTTCATCCCTCTAATTCATCGGTGTGTTCCTATTCAATACACACACTTCCTCTGACTGATTATTTATAATCTACTCTATGTACTCTTACAGATCATTTACACAACTTTTGTTCAGTATGTCTGAAACAATCATCATCATTCATCATCATTATCATCCCCTTTTTCCCATTTACATGGGGTCGGGGTATCGTATTAACTGTCGCCACCTCTCTCGATTCAATGCCACTCTCCTGCCTTCTTCAACACTCATGCCTGACTGTCGCAGATCTTCTTTCACACAATCCATCCACCTCTTTGCTGGCTGCCCTCACTTCCTCTTACCTTCTTCCTGTCTGTCCCAAATCTCCCTCACCAGATTGTCTTCTGCTTTTCTACACATGTGCCCATACCATCGTAATCTGTTTTCTTTGATATTTTCTGCAATTGGAGCTACTTTGTCTTCTGCTCTTATGTCCTTATTTCTTCGCCTGTCCCACAGTGTGCATCCTATCACCTTTCTCAGGCACTTAATTTCCATCACCTCTAACTTCTTCAGCTGTTCTGCCTTTACTGCCCAGGTTTCTGTACCATACAGTAGTACTGGTCGCACCACTGTCTTGTACACCTTACTTTTCAGCTTCTTTGGCATTCTTCTGTCATATACTACACCTGATACTCTATGCCAGTTGTCTGCAGCCCCTCTGATTCTAGCTTTGACCTCTTCATTCAGACTACCCTTCTCCTCAATCACCCCACCCAGATACTTGAATATATCTCTATTCTCAGCTTCTTCTGATTTCCCCAATCTGCTGCCATTACCACTGTCTTATCTGTGCTTAGTTTCATCCCATGTGCCTTCAGATTTGCATTCCATTCTCCTATCCTTTGCTGGAGTTCTAGATCAGAGTCTGCCTGTACTGCCACATCATCTGCATACAGCAGCTTTGTTGCTCTGACCCCTCCAACCTGTTTGCTGGTGTAGTCCATTACCAGTATGAACAGCAGTGGGCTCAGAGCTGAACCCTGGTGTACACCCACTCCCACTGGGAATCCCTCAGTGAGGTCAAACACTGTTCATACTTGAGTCACTGGGTCCTTGTACATAGCCTGTACTAATTCTACCAATGTTTCTGGGACTTCAAACCACCGCAGTACTGCCCAGATTAGCTTTCTTGGGACCTTGTCATATGCTTTCTCCAAGTCTAGGAAAGCCCAGTTTGACTCTCTCCTCTTCTCTAGTTTTTTCTCAAGTATCTGTCTCAATGCAAACATCGGGTCAATTGTGCTGCATCCTGATCTGAATCCGAACTGTTCATCTCCCATCTTACATTCTACTATTCTGCGTATCCATTTATCAATCACCCTCGCCAGAACTTTCATGCAATGTGGTAGGAGTTTGATGCCTCTGTACTGTCCACAGTTGTGGATGTCCCCTTTGTTCTTGTACACTGGCACGAGTATGTTTATTCTCCATTCATCTGGAATACGCCTTTCTCTCCACACTGCAATTAGTACCCCCAGGAGCCATTTCTCCCTTAGCTCACCCAGCATCTTTATCATATCTACTGTGACCTCATCTGAGCCTGCTGTTTTCCCTGACTTCATTTTCCTTAGTGCTGCTCTTACTTCTTCTAAGCTGGGCTCCTCTTCTACTCTCATTGTAGGCTGTTTCTGGGGCAGTACCGCTTCTGTGGGGTTTTCTTCATTCAGAAGCTGCTGGAAATACTCCTTCCATCTGCCTTTGATGTCCTGTGGGCTGGTAAGCAGGTTGTTGCTGGAATCCCTTATGAAGGGTGTCTGACTATCTTCTTTATCTTTCTGTCTTTGCCTTGCAACCTGGTATAGTTTCTTTGTGCCCCTTACTGAGTCACTTTCCAGAAGCTGATAGAGTGCCTCTGATGCCCTATTCTTTGCTATTGCAACTTCTTTCTTAGTTTCTTTGTTAGCCAACCAGTAGTCCTTCCTAGCTTGGTCAGTCTTTTCAATCTCCCACTTCTTCCTGCACTCCTTCTTTCTTTTGATTACTTCCTGCACTTCTGCATTCCACCACCAGCTTTCCTTATGTACCTTATTTCCATACCTGGCTCGGCCACATATCTTTTCTGTAGTCCTAACACATGCTGTTTTTAGGCGCTGCCACTCTTCTTCAACTCCACCTCTTTCCTCCTTTTCTTGGGGTGCTAGAGCCCTGAGTAATTCCCTGAACTGCTGTACTTTCTCTCCAGTCAACTTCCAGGTCTTCAGCCTGGTCTCTGTTGACCTTAGAGCCTTCTCTGACCACTGCTTGCAGCTGATTGTGGCAACTACTGGTTTATGCTGTGAACCGACTGTTTCACTGGCAATGACTTTGCAATCATGGATTCTACCCCAGTGCCTTTTCCTTACAAGGAGGAAGTCTACCTGAGTTGCATGTTGGCTACTCTTGTATGTGATCTTGTGACTGTCTCTCTTTCTGAACCATGTGTTGGCTACTATCAAGCCATTTGCCAGACAGAAGTCTAGAATGGCTTCTCCTTCTTTATTCCTATTGCTCCACCCATGTGGACCCAGGCAGTCCTCATATCCTGTTCTGTCTGTCCCGATATGTGCATTTAAGTCACCCATTATCAACACCAATTCATGTTGCCCTGCTTTATCTAGTAGGTCCTGCAACTGCTGTCTGAATGCACTCTTTTCCTCACTATCACAACCCTGTTGTGGGGCATAGGCTGAGATTATGAATACTGTCCTATCATTACACTGGAGTCTGATTGCCATGAGTCTGTCATTAATTCTGATGATATCCCTCACTGACTTCTGAAGCCTCTGTCTCACCACAATTCCTACACCATTTCTAGCCTGTCCACCACCTGAGTAGTAGAGTCTGGATCCCAAGCTAAGTGGCTTTGTTACACTGCCCTTCCATCTCGTCTCTTGGATACATAGGATGTCCAGCCTCCTCCGTATCATCATATCATCCACTTCTAAGCTGCATCCTGTCATTGAGCCTACATTAAGCGTAGCAATTCTCAGTTCATGTTTGACAGGTTGGTTGGTTTTATGTCCAGCTTTCACTCAACAGAGCTATCACAGGTAACCCAGGCTGGGCAACTAGGCACCGGCCAACCAGTAGCCTATTGACCCAGGGCTGCTGGGCTTTTATGGCGGGCACACACTGGCCAGTAGGGGCACACATACCCCTCCCACCGTTAGCATGGGTCCCTGGCGTGGGTCAGAGAGTAGGCCGGGTCCTCAACCCACTTATCACTGGTAACTACCCATGCCCATTTTTTGGTGACAGTCAACATGATCGAATCACCTAGAGCCATATTTTACACCGTTGAGTGGCTAGCCCTGCCACGGCGCGCAGTTTGTGATCTGTGTTCTCCTATCTTGAGGATACTGTGCACCACAATAGATGCCCAAAGCGGTTGGTCTTTTTACAACACTTCCCCCCATTGGGCACCATGTAGAGTCTGTGCTGCTGTCCACAGCTCCATTCATTGGTGAGTTTGAGATGGAAACACTCAGCATGTTTTTCGAACATGGGAGAAACCCCACGGAGACACAGAGAGAACATGCAAACTCCAAACAGGGATTAGTCGGAGGTCAGGATCGAACCTTGTACCTTGTGCATTGGAGGCGAAGACCTTAACCACTAAGCGATCTTGTCTTAAACAAGTTTCCACAATATTCTGAACTGTATACACTTTCACATAACATGTCAAAGCTATATACATTGCTTTATGAATAACCCTGGTAATCAGTGTGGCATTCCGCACAAACATACAGACCTAGTTTGACAATAGGTGAACAGCTTTACATGTCTGCTCCTGTCTGTGTTGCTTTATAGAGTTTACTGGCTGGCGACACTGTTACTGGCCACGAACCTGTACTTTTTTAGGTTTAAAAGCAGTGTGAAGCATGCATATGCAATTAGCAGTGTTGCTCCCCACGCAAACACGTAAACTCTGTGTAGGCTTCAAACTAAGCCTACACAGAGTTTATCGAATCCCCAGGATAATATAAGCACATAAAATTATAAGAAGAGCATATAGTCTTAATTAAAGATAAAGCATCTCCAAGGGAACTGGCTTCTAGTAAATATAATTTTAAATGCACTTACTTAATTTATATTTAAATACAAAGAATTTTGTTTTCAACAAAGTCCAGTGATGCTTCATATTATCTTTTTCCATCCAAAAGCTGACTAACCACACCTTATTCTATCATTTACTGTATATGCCATTAAACTCCAGTCCTTAACTTAATAGCCATAAAGCTTCATAAAGATGCCTATCAGATGTGGTCACAGGCAGTTTTATAATTTTAAAAATGCGAAACACATAACTAATATCTGAACTTATTTACAGTTATGTTTGTTTGCATTTAAAAGCAATTAAAATATAAGCATTGAGTTACCACGTAAAACTAGAAATACATCATATAATTACAGCAAGGGTTCTTTCAGTACAGCAGTAAAATTTCAGAGATAATCTCAACTTAATTAAAGTCTTCTGTTTTCTTTAACAAGCCAGTTGCCACCACTTACAAGTAGACACCCTTTAAAGTATACATGATACCTACTGTTAATTATTTGCAGCTCATGTCATTACTTAATAGGCCTTTAGGCATTTTCTTTGTAATTTTATAGCTTTTTAATAATACGCGCACAGTTATTCACATGCAGTTATATAATTTCAATCTTAGTGTAGCATTCTATGAAAGGAATGGTATCTTTACAATATGTATTTGCAATTCTGAACTTTTGTGGAATATGGGCATTATAATATTAAGAAAGCAATACCTAGTTCCACCCAGTAGTTAATCATTGTATAGATACTGTCAGCAATGCACTGAGATTTTAAGTGCAAATAGTGTCACAAATAAATTTTACTAATTCTGTTTTCACTAAAGAACAGTTATTGGCCCACAAGACAATCATAGGTCCACATTAACCTTTTCCAGGCATAGGCTTATTGAAACAAGTCTTAATTTTATTTGCATTATGTTTCCATAGATTCTGAATATTAACTTGATTCCTTGTGACTTCTTAATCACACATATCAAATGGAATGGTGTATATTTCTATAATTTCAAAAATAGCATAACACTTTATATAAGAAACCTAATCATAGAGCTATACCTCTATAATTCAAAGCAATTAAAAACCATAAAGTTAGTTTATTCCTGGCAGGTTTACTGGCAATGTACATATACTCATTTACATATTAATACAACAAAAAAGGTTTACAATATTGTATAGACAATAGCTTTCTATATTATTTTGTGGATTTATCAGTTGTATTATATTGGGCAGATAAAATATTTCAACAGAGCTATCTTTGTTTTTAGAGCTTTATACTTTATCTTGCTTTGCTTGCAGTCTCTAATCACCTCTACAATCTATGTCCATTGATGTACCTGAATCTCAGAATAATCAGTAATCATGATATATCTATCTATCTATCTATCTATCTATCTATCTATCTATCTATCTATCTATCTATCTATCTATCTATCTATCTGTCCATCTATCTATTTAGCTAGATTGATATATTGAAATGCACAAGCACCAAACCACAGGCAATCAATGACAGCATTTTGAAAATTGACATACATGTAAAAAATCTACAACATCATAAATAAATAAATAAATAAATAAAATTGCAAAAGGAAAACAAATGTATTCCTTTTGTGATCTATTAACCAAAATGATATCACAAATGCAAACTTTTTCTGTCTGGTAAGTGTTAAAGAAAGGGTTTCTAAGGTAAGGTATAGGCTTGGGGTCTGAGCCAGGGTTAGGATTAGCACACAACAACCTGTTTTACATTTCTTACTTGCTACTTATAATATTATCTGATTCCTTTATTAACTGTCCTGTACACTGACTTTACATTTAGCTTTACATGTGCATGTATAATGGATGCACTAGGAAATTATAATATAATCATTGTAAAGAGCAGAAGTTATAACTAAAATGTATGAGTATAGGTCCTACATTTCGTGCCATGAAAATTGGATTTCATTTTTTTGAGAAATGTAAATCAGTGTGTCTGGTAATCCTAGTTGTGATATCAGTCTATTAACTGATACATACACACAAACACACACACACTTACACACACACACACACACACACACACACACACACACACACACACACACACACACACACACACAGCCATTGTCAATAAAAAGCATAGCATAAGTAATTCATATAACAACATGGGGATATGGGAGGACGTCTGAGCAGAGGACGCAGGTGAAAGCCCTCACATGTGAAGCACATGAAGGTGACACACACGCCACACACACACACACACACACACACACACACACACACACACACACACACACACGTGCGCGCGCACAGACACACACACACGCACGTGCACACACACACACACACACACACACACACACACACACACACACACACACACACACATGCATGTACACAAAAATATTACATCCATGAACCAAATTAAAGAGCCAAGTGCTGTGAAGCAACAATTCTCACTGCTACATTTGTTTGCTGCCCTTGTTTACCAGCTGAGTAAATTTAATTATCTTTCACAGAGCATTTTCAGCAATGTACTGCATAAAGATCTGTGAGGAGTGTTAAGGATGCTAAATCAAATGACACATTTTAAGGAGAGGGGAGAAAACTGTTTCAACCAAAGCTGTTAGTTAGCCCAGAGGTTTACGGCTATTAGCTGCTTACTGTGACTCACAGTTTTATTCCTTTAGGTTACATTTGCCTACTGCATGACTCTGAATTCACTGAATTAGATTGTGCTCCTGCACTGAGTGTAAAAATATCTCTGTCTGCATTACTGTTCTACAGAGGATAGCAATATAAATAAACCCAAGATAACTAAGATGGAAAATAGAAGGTGTCATCTAAAAGTATACAGAGTGCAATGGTACATCTTGCAACCTACAGATGAAAAGCAGAAGTTTTAGTGAGTTTGTATGAGAATACATAAGGCTTAACTGAAATGTTTTGTGAATTAATGGGGGCACTGAGTTCAAAAGAAGCAGGTGTGAGTATCGTAGGAGTGATATGCTCCGAGAAAATAATTACTCTTTCATACTGGCATACAATATCAGCTGCTATTATAACATAGGGTGCGATGGTACCCAGACATAATTAAGCCTGGCCTATGAATAGAAACAAATAGTATTAAGCTTTTTTTCTGCCACAGCTTTGGGGGAATCAAGCAGTGTGTTAACATATCCAGATATGCACAGGCATATTCACCACACTTTTCAACCTCACAGCACAAGAAATATGGACAAATCCAAAATAATGATGGGGACATAACCCCAAAAACAGGAGCCCATTTTAAATATTTTGCTTATAAATTTAGAACATTGCAAGAATAACAGGTTTAGTGCTGCCATGCATCTTCTGAAAGACAATAAGTCTGGAACCCAAATATCTGTCATTGCTAATGTGATTTGTCAGAAAACCACAGATTTTATGAAGAACAGACAAAAAATAGGCAAAAATCTGGACATGCTGTGTAAATCTGGATAGTTGAGAAGTATTATGCACACTGTTCCACTCAGGCTTCATGGAGTGGGTTGCAAAGACAATCCCTTTTAAAGATTATTAATTTTCTGTATGTGAAACTGTATTATCATTTAGAAGCATAATCCAGTATATCATGTATTTGTCAATGATGGTAGTGATATTACAAATGTTCTAACACGGAAATGCATTTGAAGTGATAATAACAATAACAAACTAAAAAATAAAAAAGCCAAGGGAGGTAAAGCCACAAAATCACAAATTTAACAAGTCCCTTCATTCCAAAAATAAAGCAAACACAATTTATTCAGATTAAACTTTCACTCACTTCATTTCATGCAATGAAGTCCAATAAGGGTGCATGTGGGGAGAAGATCATTATGGATACATATATGTACATTTTAAAATGTGTTATTTGAACAATGGTAACTTTTTTCTTTCAACATTATTGAACAAAATCAACCTCAATCACTCTAAGATAGACTTATGGTTGAACGATTTAGGTCTTGAATTGGGGTTCACAAATTAGCTGGTTGAACACATGCCGTTTGAGATTCTGATTGTGAAATCCATTCTGGGGATCCCTAAGATGCACAAATCTGTTGATGATCTACTTATGGGCCCATTGTAGCTTCATGGGGATCCATGACTGAGCCAAGGACTAAGCTGGTAGATTGTTTCCTTAATGGAAAGAAACATGTTTTAAAGGACTCCTGACAATTTCAGCAAGCTATTTCCATCGCTTTGGTCGATATTGATTTGCTGCTCATTATCAGTGATGTCAAAAACTTATTTCTGGTATTAATACATGTCATTGGGATGGGCTGGTTCTCTAAAGCTTTGACTTGTGGCACAAATCTAAGTAAAACAGCATAACAATTATTTGTGAATATAATCTTGTATTAACTAAAAACACTGTATATTTTAAAAATGAGTATTTAAAAAAAAGTCAGTGGGGTAGCAATATGGGCTATCACAGCACTGATTTTTTTGCCAACATTATACTTTGGCGATGAAATGTAACTTTATATTTGACTCTAAGTATCAGAATTACATTTCACAGTATCTGAGATTCCTGGATAATATTTTATGTTATAGCCTGGGAACATTGATATGTTGAATACATTTTTGTTTTATTAACCAGAATGCAGACTTTCTGAGCTTTGTTAGTGAGATGGATAAGGACAATATACATTTTTTTGGATGTGCTTTTCTAAAATAATTATGGCACATGTTCATCTGAATGTTCAATTTATCACAAGACATCTTATTCAAACAGTTTGCTTCACTTTGCCAGCCCCTGCAGCAAAAGAAAAACATTGCGAAAGGGCAACTGGTAGGATTGACCAGGCAGGTTTCTGAATAGAACAGATTGTTGGAAGCCTGTGGCATCTTAAAAATGATGCTTTTAGACAGAGGTATCCATTTAACTTACGAAGTCACAAGAAAGATGAGAATGATTTTTCTAAAACCATGGTGTTGGAATACAACAATAGAAATGCAGGCATTAAGGAGATTTTTACAAAGAATTGGTCTTTCATTTTTTGGTACCTTTGGGGTAACTCATAAACTTGGTAATGTGCCCAGGTTTATTTGTTGAAAAATGAAAAAAACTTTAAATGTTATGTCTGAGGTTAATAAATATATTATGGGAGGTGTTAACAAAGTATGTACAAACATCGATCCTGCAACCAGTGCAAGTGCATTTTACATGTGGAGAATGTTAAGTAGCAGGATACCCACATATTATTGTTACCTATGGTTGTCTTGATTGGAGCATCAAGAGAGTAGTATATATGGCACAATGCTCCTCTTGTTCTTGTTTTTATGTAGTTAAGACTGAGGAAAAATTGAGAAAAAGAATTTACCAGTATTTATACGCTGTAAAAAAGTGACATACATGGCTAATGTCTTGTGCAATCACTCCAGTGATTGTATACAATATAAAAAATGGTCATACCAGATTTAAGAGAGGGAAATTGGCATGTGAGGCTTGAAACAATGAAACTCCATTGTCAGATTGAACTGGATCTCTCCAGATCCCCAGGTTTATATGAAAAGATTTCAATAAATAGCTTATTAACATTTAAAAGGGCTGTCATTAATTTTGTACTATTTTTACATAAAATGTGTGTGTGTGTGTGTGTGTGTGTGTGTGTGTGTGTGTGTGTGTGTGTGTGTGTGTGTGTGTGTGTGTGTGTGTGCGTGTGTGTGCATGTGTGTGTCTGTATGTGTGGTAGTTGATTTGTAGACAATTTTGTATGGTTTAACTGAACTTTTAGTGTTACATTCACACTACTGTATGTATGTGGTCTATAAGGAAATATTTTTGCATTCTTGAATTAAATTTTTTGGCCACATGGTGGTATTGGATACATGTATAAAAGAAGAAATGGTAAATGAAAGCTTAATCTGGTAAAGTTCCACTTGTTTTATATTTGGAATGAAAATGCTTATTATGCTTTTGTTCTTGAGGCTTTACCACCCTTTGCTGGTGATTTTATTTTTATGTTTGATACTTGTTTGCTCAACTGCTTAACCAAATATTTGGTTAACAATAATGAAGTGAAATTTGCACATGCACACCATTGTAAGAAAAACATTTACATGTCAAAAAACTGTTTGAATTACTCCCATAATTCTCTCTTGGATCATGTGTCCCACTAGGTTATCACATTATCTACAGTTTTAGGCATAACCTGTTCCTCAAGCCTGGAATTTGTTAAGGTTCATGCTAAAGGATGTAATGCCTTCAAATATGTCCAACAATCTGCACTTAGTTGTATATTCCTCTTTATATGCTATCCACAAGACAGCCCAAAGTGTTTATACACAATTTCTCATTTCTCATTAGTGACCTGAAGTCCCTAACACTTATCCTTTCTTGATTTTGTTGCTTGGACTCATAATGATTTGTATGAGCTTGCCAGGGAACTATCTGGTTTAATGGAATGGTTTCATTCACAAAGGTAGCTTCCATAGCAAGCCATAGATTTGGAAATCAATTGGAATTAGTCTTTCAGCTTGATATTGAGACCAGAGATTTGGTGACAGAAGCCATCTCTTGGTCAGATGACTACCCACTTAACTTCAAACTCATCCTTCTTTGTCCCAGATCTTTTGATATGGAGCTCAACAAATATAGGGCTTCCAGCTTTATAAATTCAGGTTTAAGCACTAGAACAAAACTAAAGTTGAAGAAACTTAACTCCAAGACTAGGTTCTAGAAGGTGTCCAGATACTAATACCATCACCAGGATTCTGGAACTGATCATCCCATTTCAAATGTACCACACAGCTGTTGCTCAACACCAGCAATTGTATGACCTTGGGTTGAGGCCATTTCAAAAACCTGGATGGAGGCTGAACATAAATGAGGGCTGACTGCTCCTTCTAGATGATAAATTAATTATATATGTGAACTGTGTTTGCATCAGATGGCTATATTTGAGAAAATAATCACTTTACGTCAAAGGAAGTCTATCCTGAACCTAATATTGCAACTGTGCTTTTTGACAGTTTTTCAATCTGTGCAGCCAAGCTTTTTAGCCTATTAATAAAGTTTTTTGTTTAGATGATTGGGTAATGGTTTCACAACTTACTGCAGACAAGCCTGAAGATAAATCACTTGTTTCCTCAGGATTCATTCACTGGAATTATGTCATATGTTCATGATCTGGGCACTGTTCTGTATGTTAGCTTCATATGGAAGCACCAGGTGTTGGTCATCACTAAGACATAATATTTCTATACGTAAATGATTAGGAAGATAGAATGTTATATTCCATCACAGGACCCTTGTGCTGTGGGATCAATGCTGGGTATGTGCAACTTTTATGTCTTTCATGATCTGAGTCTTGTTTATCTCAAAGAGTTGCTAACACCTTATGCTCCAACTAGGCAGCTATAGTCATCAGGTGGGAGATGTTAGCATTTCTGAGGGTCAACTTAATGAGGTCTGGTAGGGTCTTTCTCATATCTTGCTCAGATCATCTGGAATTTGCTACTTTTCCTGACTTAGGTGTATGAATCAGAGTCCTCTTTCAGATGGTCCATGAGATACCATTTTTAAGAGAATATGTTATGAGTTTGGTGGAAACATTTATTCATCCTTCTACATATTGAATTTCCAGATTTTTAAATTTAACAGCATTTACTTGCGTTATTTAACCATTTCCATTTTTATTTTTACTTCTTTATATTTTGTTGAACAATAGCCTCTTTTCATAGGAGACCTAAGGTGGCATTCGTAGTGGCAAGGGGAAATGTGGGCAAGGCACTTCCCCTCCTCTTTAGAGATAAGTGCTGTGGGATCTTTTAGTTCCACCTGAGCTACCACCAACCCATGTAGATAAGGCCTTGGTTTAATGTCTCTTCTGAAGGGCAGAACACTCAGAGACAGCTATACAGAGCCTACAACTTTCAAAGATTCTCAAACCCCAATCTTTACAAAAAAGCACTTGAGAAGACTAGTTTCTAAAAAAAATGCATCCTCCATGAGGTTGATAACATACAAGGCTGCATGCTGAACCTAGCTATTCAGCTTGAGCATAGTCACTGGCCTTATCACCAACATATGGTGTGCAACAGCTGTAATGCCAATTCACAAAGGTGGCCCCACCATGGACCCTAGAACCAACAGACCCTATTAGCCTGATGAGCATCATCTACAAGGACAAGGAATAGGTCATAGTTGTCCTGCTATACTACAATATTAAACATCTTATATACAATTTGACTCAAAGCAGTTTGGCTCTGTTAAGGGGTGATCTTGCCTAATGAATCTGGTAAACATCTTTAAGAGGGTAGCACAAACTGTGGGCAGCAGTCACCAAAGTCCTCACCAAAGCATTTGATAGCATACCACATACTATCATAATTAACAATCTAAACTCATTCCAAACTGATCCCTATGTAGTTAGCTGTATAGCAAATTTACTGAGGAACAGAACCCCATAATTAAGGTGATAGGTACACCCTCAGACAGCATTAAGGTAACCAGAAGAGTTCCTCAGGGATCTATGCTAAGTCCTGTATAATTTGGTATATACTTCTGTGATCATCAAATAAAAACAAAAACAAAAAAACAGGCTTTCTAGTTAGCCAAGTTTTCCAATGGTTATAAACTAGATGTCATCCTCAAATCCTGATCTGACATAGAGAAGCTACAGCATGAACTTACACAAGGTGATAACTGGTATGTCAAAAATGTTCTAAAACTAAATGCTGAAATCTGCAATATTGTTGTATTTGGAATACAATCCCACAACCCAGCTTATATTACATGCAACATCCCACTGAGAAATGATGTCGTTTGAGATCTCAGGACATGGGTAGATAATTCCTTTTCCTTTGATCCTCATGTTGCAACAGTGGTTAATAAATCTGTCTGTCTAGTTTAGCTAATTGCAAAGAGTATCTCTCCCATATTTGAACAAGTCCTTACCTCTCTGCACTAGCCAAGCCCTATGTGCTGTAGCTTACTAGACATATTAGACTGTTGCTGATTAATGATGATGATGATGTAGTATGCAGGTATGCATATATCTATGTTCGTATCATAAAATACAATGCCCTCTTTGGGCTGTACCTTACCACAGATGCTACACTGATGATGGCAATGATAGATGCAGGTTTTCATAATGGTTAAGGTCTACATGTCCCATGCACAAGGTGCAAGGTTTGATCCTGACCTCTAGTCAATGCCTGCAATGATTCTGCAGGTTTTTCCTGTGTTACTGTGTTTCTCCCATCTCGCAAAAAACATGATGAGTGTTCCCACTTCAAACTCACCCAAGAGTGGATTGTGAAGCAGCACAGACCCCAAATAGTGACAAAGAGGGGTAGGACTGTATAGTTCAACCATTTTTGGCATCAACTGTGTTGTGCGGTATCATCTACATAGGAGAATACAGCCCACTGACTATGTTCTGATTCAGTGCGAGCTATTCAATGGTATAAACCTTGGCTCTACTTGCTTTGGTCATATTGACTAATGTCACCAAAAAATGGAAAATATTATTTACCACATATAAGTGAGTTGAGGATGTTTGCCTACTCCAACCTATGCCAGGATCCCATGATAAAAGTGGGATGGGTCTAGATGCCCTTATTGGCTAGTGTGTGCCTGCCATATAGCCCAACAGCCCTATTTAAATATGCTACTGGCTGGCTGCTGTCCAGTTGCCCACCTTGGGTTACCTAGCATATCTCTGTGGAGTAAAAGCTGGATGTAAGACCAATAAACTTGCAAAACATCAACCAAAGATCGCTACACTCAATATAGGTTTCTGGCAGAAAGAAGTTTGGAAGTAAACAATGTTGGGAAGGAGGCTGGACATCCTCTATATTCAAGTGATAACAAGTAATAACATGGAAGACAGTGCAACAAAATAACTTTGCTTGGGATTCAGAGACTACTTCTCTGGAGGAGGACAGCCTAGAAAGGGTGTGGAAAATGTGGTGAGGGAGAGCTTCAGAAGACAGTGAGGATGTCATCAGAATAACTAACAAATCATAGCAATCAGATTCCAGTGTAAGGATAGGGCAGTATTCATAACCTCATGCCGCATGGTAAGGTTGTGACTGATAGGAAAATAGTGCATTCAGACCACAGTTGTAGGATCTACTAGATAAAGCAAGACAACATGAGTTGGTGTTGATAATGGAGAAGCTAAATGCACATACCAGGACAGACAGAACAGGATATGAGGACCGCCTAGGTCCACATGTGTGGGGCAACAGAAATACAGAAGGAGAAGCCATTCTATACTTCTTTTGGTCAAATGTCTTGATGATGATCAAGCATCGCTCAGAAGGAGTCTCAACATCACATACAGGAGTTGTCAATGTGCAGCTCGAGTAGACTTTCTCCTAGTACTGAAAGGGCGCTGAGGTAGAATCAGTGATTACAAAGTCATCTCCAGTAAGGGAAGCAAAGTCCCACAGCATAAACTGCTGGTTGCCACAAACTGCAAGCAGTGGTCACAGTGGACACAGAAGGCTCTAAGATCAACAGAGACTAGGTTGAAGACCAGGAAATTAACTGAAGAGAAAGCACAAGAGTGCAAGGAAATACTCAGGGCTGTAGCATCTCAAGAAGAGGAAGAAAGAGGTGGGGTTAAAGAAGAATGTCAGTGTCTCAAAACAGCATGTGTGAGGACTATAGAATAGATATGTGTCTGAGCCAAATGTGGAAACAAGCCAAATAAGGAAATCTGGAGAAGGAATGCAGAAGTCTAGGAAGTCATAAAAAGTAGGAGTGCAGGAAAAAGTATGAGCTAGAAAATATGGATCAGATAAAGAAGGAATACTAGTTGGCTATCAAAAAAGGCTAAGACAGCAGATGTATTAGCAAAGAGCAATCCACAGCAGGTACTCTACCAGCTTCTGGAAAGTGACTCAGTATATATC